>NC_089747.1:32560042-32860042 GCF_040412425.1 Macrobrachium rosenbergii
TTTTTGTTTTTTTTTTACCTTACAAATTACAGCTAGTACAGTTATATTTCCTATGTGAAGTACATGACTCTTTTATAAAGCATACAAAGTAATAGCTGAAAATGTTCACGATATAATTATGTTCAAAGTGTGATTCATAGTCATTAATGCAAGCTTAACTATATACTTTTTTTATTATGTTGGGATTGTTGCGGTAATATCTGTCATTCCAGTTACTGATACTGCAACGTCCTTCAGTTCTGCTAATGCGTAAGTGCTTAACTACTCGTTTCAGGTTATATTGGAGGTCTACATTTTTAGAATGAGCCTTTCAATAAAAACTCCTTCAGAAATCTCATAGTAATGAGACGTGTGACACATTTTACACTTGCTGAAACTGGAGTACTTTTCAATCTTATGCAAAGTTGCAATGAAATGGGGATTATATAATGGAACAAATGCCTAATTACTGACTTCCAAGAAGATTGAGCGCAGCACATGCTGCCAAATTGAACCAAACTGCAACTGAGACCTGTAGGTGTGTTTTTTATTGACTCCAGTGTGCTCTAGAGTGGGACATATCTGTTTATGATGTAAATTTCTGTAGTTTTTTCTTACAGGTCTTGCCACTTGTAACCCACTCTTTTACACAGATCTCCAATGTCAACACAGGGTTGTTCATTCTGTTTCTTCCCCTGCACACCTTTAGTTCCACTAAAACAAGAAACCACCAGCTATTTTGTCATTTTACTCAGAGTAGAAGGATCAGAATATCTCTCTTCAACTGTATTATTTTCCTGTTCGGCAAACCATATTCTGAGTCATTGTTCAATTATAAAGACACATAGCAAATGGAAGTACACTATCTTGCTTCATGGGTAAAGAGCACTACTGAATATTATGTACAAGATGCTCTGGTATAAACAAAGGTGAATCAAGTGCACAAAGTTTTCTGAAGACTTTATTTCGTGCCTTGCTGGAATTTTGTTTTCCTCTTTGTGGAAATACTGAGAATTTTGTTTTTACGCTTGATCACCATGAAACGTTCAATGGTTTAGGCTCTTTATATCTGCACTCCATATCTTTGATATAGCAGCTTATCTGCGCACAGAAACGTTCCAAAGGTAACCAAAAGAAACGAAAATGAGTATTTCCCACTGCCCAGTGCTTATCATAGATGCCATGCACGAGCATATTCAAGACAAGAATTTAGAAGAAACCCAAGTATAAGCACACTATTCATATTTGTAATCTTGTCCTGGGTGCGATAACCAAACCGTAATAGAGAAAACACAAACGCATAATCAGTACACAGGCTTAGCCTTAGCCTGGTACCAATGCAACTGTAACTTGTAGTCTTGTTGTATTTAATGGTAACTAAACAAGAGTTGAATCAGAACCTACGATGGCCTAGGCTCCAATATAAAATCTAAGCCCTTGAACTTTCATGATCATGTAAAGTTTCAAGAGCATAAGGCCAGATTGATTTAGATTAAGCTGGATTTCCTCAAAGGTGGGTCTAGTTTTGACAAGAGTAAGACCCCGGGTGTGATAATGTACTTCTACCAGCCAACCAAGACAAGTACAAGTCCTAACCAAGAGGAGCTGTTTGACCTCACTTCCCTCATCACTTCGAGATTGGTATCTTCCTCTGCTCGGTGCCTGCAGGCTCTGTGCTGCCTCAACCAATCCAGAGCTCTCAACGAAACTAATTAGAACTTGGAAAGGATAACTCCAGCTAATGGTATGCAATTTCAAACATTCCTTTCCGGTTCGGCAGAGAAACTTATTGTTTGGTATTGTTTACATCGGGAAAGGAATGTTGCAGCATCTGTCCGGTACGTTTGCAATGCATTTTGTCCATTTTATTTTCCTGCTACAATTATGATCATTTTTTATTTCCTGACATAAACTGTTAATGAATTTTGCTAGTTTATGGCAGCAGAGTTTCTCGTTTTATATTTGTATATAATTATTTGCCTTGTAAAATTTACTTTATATGAAATAATAACTTAATGCACCATTCCTCTCTGCTTTTGATTAATTTGATTTATTAGTCTATGTTTATCGTTGTAATGATTAATTTTGTATTGTATTCGTTTCGCTTTGCCTTGTTTTTCTAAGAATGTATAAGTAGGGCTTTAAACAAGAAAAATATTTCCATAAATATTCGTGAAAGCGTGCTCTTCTGTCATTATTTGACTAAGATGTCGAGCATTGTTTTTAAGTGTAAATGTCTGATTAATGATTGTGTGGAAAATAAACAAGCGAGTAATGAAAGACTTAAGTGGGAAAGCCAGCAACGACTCTGGCTGGGGCCAGGATATAAAGAGAACCCGGAATGAATCACGAGACTTATTCAAGTGGGTGCCGTTAACCTGATCGACAGATAAATAGCTAGGCAAATAGAAATGAATAAATGATAAAATGAATTACACGGTTACTGAAATGTTTGGTGTTACTATCGCAAGTGTGGGGGATGGCAGCATTTTCTTGTGGCAAAGATGTCAAAGGTAGTTTTTAAATTAATCTTCTCAACTGACAAAAAATATACGTCCTCGATACTGTTTAAGTAAATCAAAGGTGAAATTTTTGCAGACCATTGAAAAGCATACATGCGTTTTCTTCAACCTGACAAACCTTCAAAAAAGAAAGAGAGAGAATGAAAGAAAAAACCTATATCACAGGATCAATTTTCCTATCTTCCTTCATCAGTTTTCTGGGAGGGCGTTGTTGAGGACAAGTTCCTCCTCCCAATTTGATATTCGACTCAAAGCAAGAGTTTGGAAGTACAATATTCATCGCCGTCTTAGTCTTCGTATCTTTAATCCGAAAAAAGGGAAGTGTACTAAGTTGGTTACAGCTATTCCATACTTATTCCAGTGTTTATATAGTTTCCATTCATCTCGGTTTATATCGTCACTTCATGTACAATCAACTTCAAAATTTGGTAGCGCAGGCAATAAAACAGCAGTAAAGCCATTACTAACAGAAGTACTAAGTGGGGACCCCAGACAGTGGGCCCAAGTCAAGGCCAAGTCTATTCATTAAAACACTCACACACTAGAGCCCTCGTACAGACAAAGAGACCTTAACGTCAGCGATGTTGGGATTCCGTTCTGAAACCTATGGTAAATGGTCATAAGAACTACTTTTCAAAAGAGCGAGGACAGTTCATAAGGGATGTCGTTGTCCCGTAAGTGTATCCTGATTGACGCGCGCGGATGCACCGAGCTTTGTCAGGTCTTTTCGCCCGTTCCCACAATGCTGCGCCCGATAACCCCTCTGCCTGGGTTTATAATATCGAAGGACAAAAAACGAGATTGTAGTTATTCTGGGCACTGTCGACCTAATGTGAAGATGACCGTGAATTTAGTACAGTTATTTTCTTTTTCTTATTCTTCCAAGAATGGTAAAGAGTTCAGTGGCAAATGAACCAATACCAAAGGCACAGATTATGGAATAAATGCAGTGCGCAAGATATTGTAGTAAAAAAATTACGTGGACACAAGCGCACTTTGCCAGTTAAAGTCAGTTACGGGAATTCGAAGGTAAATCGCGTTATAAATCAAAGATGCAAAAAAAAAAAAAATATCTTAATATATACTTACTGACATTATATGATCACAAGTCCAAACATTGTGAGGTTGAAATGAAAATTTAATATATATATATATATATATATATATATATATATATATATATTATATATATATATATATATATATATATATATAATATATATATATATATATATGTATTACAATTTAAACTTTAATTTTAACCTCATATACTGTATATAAACAAACAATTGTATGAACGACGATCTCGCTCGCGTTTTACCGCCATTTAACTCTGCGTTGGGATCACGTGATCGCCGCTATGGGGTGAATGGGAACGTTGTAAGGAGCGTTATACTATACCAACTAGAGCTATTGAGGCTCAGGACCTTGAACAGATCGTTGCTCAGCTATGGGTTCCCAAAGTGGCGAGTTTCTGTGTAATGAAGCTAGTTTCTTTAGTTATCAATGAAAAATGCACAAAAATTCACACCTTGCATTGCTTTGCCTGCATACAAGCAAGCAAATACAAATAGTAAGAACACATGTATGCATACATGCACGCGTTCTCTCTCTCTCTCTCTCTCTCTCTCTCTCTCTCTCTCTCTCTCTCTCTCTCGAGTACCATTTCTGTCAGTATTCTGTTGAGCACAAACGGATAATTCCTTCTCTTAATAACACCCATCAAAGGCCCTTTCCATGTTCTTTTTTCTTGATTTTTTCGGGTCTCGGCCAGAAAAAGCATTTACGTGTCCATTTTGCTAATGCGTCAATGTATATATATCACCAGAAAAAAAGGCATATATATATATATATATATATATATATATATATATATATATATATATATATATATATATATATATATATATATATATATATATATATATATACATAGATGCATTAGCAAAAGGCATTTACGTGTCCATTTTGCTAATGCATCAATGTGTATATATATATATATATATATATATATATATATATATATATATATATATATATATATATATATATATATATATATATCAGCAGAATAAGGCACATTATATATATATATATATATATATATATATATATATATATATATATATATAGATGCACATTAGCAAAATGGACACGTAAATGCCTTTTTCTGCCCGAGACCCGAAGAAATCAAGAAAAAAGAACATGGATAGGACCTTTGATGGGTGTTATTAAGAGAAGGAATTATCCGTTTGTGCTCAATAGAATACTGACAGAAATGTGTGTGCGTGAACAGCAGGCTTGGTTTAAAGACACTACGAAGGAGCAGGCAAAGAGTTTGTCAGATTCGAGGGTGGGGGTCATAGGAACAGCAAGGAGTGTAGGTGGATAAAAAGCGTCGATAAAATCAGGAAATGGTAGGATGAGGAAACAGAAATATTTAGTGAAGGAAAAAACGAGATGACTTGAGTTGCATGGATAGGATAGTCAAGAAGAAAGTGACAGTGATAAAGAAGGCAAATAAGAAAAATTGGCGGGGGGAGTAAAGTAACCAAAATCTTTAGGAAGAATAAAAAGTTGTTTTACTGAGAGGTAAATACAGAGAGAAAGGTTAATGAACTAATAGATCTCTCAAAAAATGATATTTACAGGTAGATGTCAGAAATGAATGCAAATGTGGATCGATGTGTTGAGTATTTTCAATGTTTCTTCAGTGTTGTGGATAGAGTAGAGGCAGAGCTGAGTGATGAGAGAATGGGAGGGTTAGTGTAATGTTGAGAATACTTGTGGAAGTGACTGGTGAGGATGAATAAAGGCAATTAAAAGGTTCAGGAATGGAAGGTACCCCGAAGTGATGGGTTCATCATTGAGAGGTTGCAGTACTTCAGTTATAGTGTGATTGAGTGACTGCCTGGATTTGTAAATATGCCTGGATGACAGGAAGGTTCTGAAGGAATGAGTGAGAGAAATGATTGTTATTTTAATCTGGGTAAAGGTGATTGAAGCTGTTGTAAGAATTATTTGTGCATAATATTAATTTATATGCTAGAGAGAGCGTATGGTAGAAATTTGATTGGGAAAGTAAGAAAAATCACAGAAAGACTGATAGGGGTTAAAGGTAAGTGTGGATTCAGACAGTGAAGAGGTGTAGATCAGATGCTTGTTATAATGTAGTAGTATGAGAATTCTGAAAATAAGTGGAAAACCCATATGTGGAAACATGGACCCTGAAAAATTTTATGATGGAGTTACACTGTGGCAAATTTTTGGAAAGTATATATAAAAAATCAGTTGTTAATTGTGTTAAAAGTTGGAATGGTGGAAATGAATTGTGTAAGAAATACTAGGTGAGAGAATGACTGATTTGTTGTAAAAGTGGGTCTGAGACCAGGGTGTGTCATGTCTCCATTTCTGTTCAGTATTTTTATGGATGGAGTGTTATGAGAAGTCAGAGAAATGACATAGTTGTAGGTGCAGAGTTGTATGTTAAGAAAATGAGTAAAGTATGGAGGGTAGGATGATTGCTATTTCCATTTGATACAATGCTGATTGGCCATAGTGAAGAGAAACCAGAAATTAGAAAAATAGTATGAAAGTACAGTTGTTGCAAAAGGAAAAAGTTGAGAGTAAATGTGAGCTAGAGTGAGGTTATGGGGGTGAATGGGAACCAAGGAGATGGAGCTGTGAATATCAATATGACTGGTGAAAGAATGGAAATGACTGATTTGTATATATGTTTGGGAGTAAATTTAATGGGTGATGGTATGATGAGAGAAGAGGTAAGTCACAGAATAGGTGAGTGTGCTAAAGATTGCAAAGAAACTTGAAACGTCCAAGGAAGCCAAGGTGGGAATGTATGAAGGGATTGTTGAGCAAACTCTTTTATGGCAATGAAGTGTGCATGTTGAATGGCAAGTGAAAGAAAAAAGATTGAAGCCGTTGAGATGTGTGCATAATACGTGTGGCGTAAGTAGTTTTGATATGGTGGGAAATATGGACATACCTGAAGTGGTAAACAAGAAGTTAAGTGTAGGTGAGAGAAGCATCACAGCACTTTAAGATGGTTTGGTCATGTGAAAAGAATGGTCCATGATAATTCAGAGTTGTTTGGGGAAAGGAGCACTTGATATATATGGAAGAGGTGCTGGAAAAGTTGGAATTGGAATATAAAATGTAGGAGAGGGTGGAAAGTAAGATGGAAGAAAAAGAATACGAATGAAGGTATAGTAAAAGGAACAATGGGGTTGTGGCTAAGGGCCAAAGGACGCTGCAAAGAACCTTAAGTGATTCCTACAGTGTACTGTGTGAAGTGCACTGACAGTACTACCCCCTGTGGGAGTACTGGGAAGGTAAGACTATATATACAGGAAGTACGAGAGTACATGCAAGATAGCTGGTGAAAGGCACAGTGTATATGGAGGGGGATTGACCCTTAACCATTGAACCTACTGTACAGGCATACGAAGCTCCTCACAGAGGGTTTGGTTAGCAGGTAAAGTGGCAGTGACTGTTGCCTTGCTAATTTCTCTGGAGCCATCTCTTGTTAGGGAAAATGGATTGCTTATGGTTAAGGATCAATCCCCTTCCATATACACTGCGCCTTTCACCTGCTATCTTGCATATACTCTCGTACTTCCTGTATAAATAGTCTGATGTGAGTCAGAAATTTATACATATATATATATGTATATATATATATATATATATATATATATATATATATATATATATATATATATATATATATATATATATATATATACATATGATATATATATATTATATATATATATATATATATATATATATATATATATATATATATATATATATATATATATATATATACACACACACATACTGTGTACATATATAGTGTGTATATATAATGTATTTGTATATATATAAATTTCTGACTCACATCAGGATCGAACTCAGGTCTTTCAATTGAAAGGCAAGGGCACTGCCCACTATGCCATGCAAGTCAAAAAGAAGTTGGAAACTGAGGGCAACTGCACCCAAGGAATTACCTGGGCAAGCTAACTAGTTGCATACCAGCATGTTTTCCCCAACTTCCCCACTCAGCAATGACCCAATTGACAGCATTTCATTCGAATTATCCCCTCTGAGTGAATAAGATAGAAATAATCAACACACAATCACATGTGGAACAGAATAAATTTCTGACTCGCATCAGAATCGAACCCAGGTCTTTCAATTGAAAGACAAGAGCACTGGCCACTAGGCCATCAAGTCAAAAAGAAGTTGGAAACTGAGGGCAACTGCACCCAAGGAAATTACCTGGGCAAGCTAACTGCTTGCATACCAGTGTGTTTTCCCCAACTTCCAGACTCAGCAATGACCCAATTGATAGTATTTTATTCGAATTATCCCTTCTGAGTGAATAAGATAGAAAATAACCAACACACAATCACGTGTGGAACAGAAATAAATTTCTGACACATCACGATTGAACCCAGGTCTTTCAATTGAAAGGCAAGGTTGCTGCCCACTAGGCCATACAGTTCAAAAAGAAGTTGTAAACTGAGGGCAACTGCACCCAAGGAATTACCTGGGCAAGCTAACTGCTTGCATACCAGCGTGTTTTCCCCAACTTCCCCACTCAGCAATGACTCAGTTGACAGCATTTCATTTGAATTAACCTGAATAAGATAGAAATAATCAACACACAATGACGTGTGGAACAGAAATAAATTTCTGGCTCGCTTCAGAATCGAACCCAGGTCTTTCAATTAAAAGGCAAGGGTGCTGCCCACTAGGCCATCAAATCAAAAAGAAGTTGGAAACTGAGGGTATCTGCACCCAAGGAATTACTTGGGCAAGCTAACTGCTTACATACCAGCATGTTTTTCCCAACTTCCCCACTCAGCAATGACCCAATTGACAGCATTTCATTTTCATTCGAATTGTCCCCTCTGAGTGAAGAAAAGAGAAATAATCAACACACAGCCATGTGTGGAACAGAAATATATTTCTGACTCGCATCAGAATCGAACCCAGGTCTTTCAATTGAAAGGCAAGAGCACTGCCCACTAGGCCATCAAGTCAAAAAGAAGTAGGAAACTGAGGGCAACTGCACCCAAGGAATTACCTGGGCAAGCTAACGGCTTGCATACCAGTGTATTTTCCCCAACTTCCAAACTCAGTAATGACCCAATTGACAGCATTTCATTCGAATTATCCCTTCTGAGTGAATAAGATAGAAATAATCAACACACAGTCATGTGTGGAACAGAAATAAATTTCTGACTCACATCAAGATCGAACCCAGGTCTTTCAACTGAAAGGCAAGGGCACTCACTGCCCACTAGGCCATACAAGTCAAAAAGAAGTTGGAACCTGAGGGCAACTGCACCCAAGGAATTACCTGGGCAAGCTAACTGCTTGCATACCAGCATGTTTTTCCCAACTTCCTGACTCGGCAATGGCCCAATTGACAGCATTTCATTCAAATTATCCCTTCTGAGTGAATAAGATAGAAATAATCAACAGACAATGACGTGTGGAACAGAAATAAATTTCTGACTCGCATCAGGATCGAACCCAGGTCTTTCAATTGAAAGGCAAGGGTGCTGCCCACTAGGCCATAGAAGTCAAAAAGAAGTTGGAACTTAGGGCAACTGCACCCAAGGAATTACCTGGGCAAGCTAACTGCTTGCATACCAGCGTGTTTTCCCCAACTTCCCGACTCAGTGACCCAGTTGACAGCCTATCATTCAAATTATCCCTTCTGAGTGCAGTTGCCCTCAGGTTCCAATTTCTTTTTGACTTGTATGGCCTAGTGGGCAGCGCCCTTGCCTTTTAATTAAAAGACCTGGGATCGATCCTGATGTGAGACAGAAATTTATTTCTGTTCCACACGTCATTGTGTGTTGATTATTTCTATCTTATTCACTCAGAAGGGATAATTCGAATGAAATGCTGTCAATTGGGTCATTGCTGAGTCGGGAAGTTGGGAAAACACACTGGTATGCTAGCAGTTAACTTGCCCAGGTAATTCTTTGGGTGCAGTTGCCTTCAGTTTCCAACTTCTTTCGACTTGTATGGCCTAGTGGGCAGCACCCTTGCCTTTCAATTGAAAGACTTGGGCTTGATCCTGATGTGAGTCAGAAATTTATTTCTGTTCCACACGTGATTGTGTGTTGGTTATTTCTACCATATTCACTCAAGAGGGATAATTCGAATGAAATGCTGTCAAATCGGTCATTGCTGAGTCGGGAAGTTGGGGAAAACACTCTGGTATGCAAGCAGTTAACTTGCCCAGGTAATTCCTTGGGTGCAGTTGCCCACAAGTTCCAGCTTCTTTTTGACTCGTATGGCCTAGTGGGCAGCACCCTTGTCTTTCAATTAAAAGACCTTTGTTCGATCTTGATGTGGGTCAGAAATTTATTTCTGTTCCACACGTGATTGTGTTGATTATTTCTATCTTATTCACTCAGAAGGGATGATTCGAATGAAATGCTGTCAATTGGGTTACTGCTGAGTCTGGAAGTTGGGGAAAACACGCTGGTATGCAAGCAGTTAACTTGCCCAGGTAATTCCTTGAGTGCAGTTGCCCCCAGGTTCCAACTTCTTTTTGACTTTGACTTGTATGGCCTAGTGATAAGCGCCCTTGCCTTTCAATTGAAAGACCTGGGTTCAATCCTGATGTGAGTTAGAAATTTATTTCTGTTCCACACGTCATTGTGTGTTGATTATTTCTATCTTATTCACTCAGAAGGGATAATTCGAATGAAATGCTGTCAATTGGATCATTGCTGAGTCGGGAAGTTGGCGAAAACACGCTGGTATGCAAGCAGGTAGCTTGCCCTGGTAATTCCTTGGGTGCAGTTGCCCTCAGTTTCCAACTTCTTTTTGACTTGCATGGCATAGTGGCAGTGCCTTGCCTTTCAATTGAAAGACCTGAGTTCGATCCTGATGTCTACTGAACATACCACGCAGTGGAAGTGCAGTGAACCCAAGTGTGTGAACTGTGGGCAAAATCACCACGCAAGATCCAAAGAATGCATGTATTACATATACAATACAGAATTGAAAATACTACAAGAACGAACAGGTATGTCTATAAAAGAGGCTAAGTTGGAATTAAAAGTGAGAGGAATGCAAGGTCCATCTAAGAAACATTCATATTCCTCAATAACAAGAGCAAAAAATGAAGCAAAAACGGAAACAGATAGAAGTAACAGAGCACAGAAAAGTAAGTCTCAAGAAAAAATTAATAATTTAGAAATAAAAAATAAAATAGAGAATAAAGAAACAGGTACAAATGAGATGGATAATATTTTATCCAATTCATTTGAAATATTAATGCAAACAGGAAGATGCTGCTACTAAAGCAACAGAAGAGGGTAGAGATAGACTGGAAGTTAAAGATAAAAAAAAGGCCTTTGGAGAGAACACCACCCAAAACGAAGAAACCAACTACTATTAGAGAAACATCAGTTAAACCAAAGATAAAGGAGATGAAAAAGGAACAAAAACAAAAACAAACTAAGAATATACCTTTATCTCCTAAAATAATAATAGAACCTATGACTGCAAATGTCGAGAACACAGAAGAAGTGAAAGAGAATCATACCATAGATGATAATGATTATGTCACAGGAGAAGAGATTACTCCTTCTCCAGTAATTGGCACAAGAGCAAATGAAAAGAGAAATACACATGATAATACTTGTGGATGTAATGATTGTTTCATTGAATTATGCAATAACAACAAAAACATAACAAAAGATGATTTAACAAACATTATAAGAAATTTTATGAAAAATAGAAAAAAAGAAAACACACATTTGAGTAACCATGAAAAAGGGTGCATGTGCATTGAGCACTTAGTCTATTATAAAGAAAAACAGATGAATGTCGTGAGTAAATTATTAGAAAAATTCCAAATTGATAATACAAAAAAAAGAGAGTTAAACCCGACCGCTATAAAAAAATATTTTCAATAGTTATATTATTCAATGGAACGTAAATGGTCTCCAGACCAGATTACACCTAGGAGAAATACAACGGTTATTAAAAGAATATGAACCAATGATATTATGTTTGCAACATGTCAACAAAACAATATTAACGATAGGTAAATATACCTTAGCATCTTCATCTAGAGAGGAAGAAGGAAATTTAGGTACTGCTATATATGTACATAACAAAGTATGTTATGACAAAGTACCTGTAAACTTTACTGATCTGCAAACGTCGAGTATTAGAATACGAATAAAAAACGATAATTATGTTATTCATAATTTGTACAATCAACCTAATAAAAATTATGACGTTGACAAACTCAAAGAATTACTTAATAATACTAAGGGATCAACGTTAATAGTAGGTGATTTTAATGCCCACAACCCAATGTGGGACTGTAATTGTACAGAATCAAATAGAGCAGGAAATAAAATAGAGGAATTCATAGATTCATATGACATGTGCTGTATAAATGATGACGAAATCAGCACATATTTTTCTAAAACACATGGAACATATTCCTCAATTGACCTAACTCTATATACAACAAACATAGTAGACAGATTGGACTGGAATACGGTAGATGACTTGCATACAAGTGATCATTTCCCCATATTAATTTCTTTATTACAAAATAACCCCACCAAACATGCCCCTCGATATAACATTTATAAAGCAGATTGGGATCAATATGAATTCCACACCAGGAATATCCCACCATTTGAATATTTGAAAGACCATAATGAAACTAATAAATTTCTTGTTGATTTCATTACAAATGCTGCTGATAAAGCAATACCAAAATCCAAATCTCATCCAACAAAACACAAAGTCCCCTGGTGGTCTGAAAAACTAACAGAATTAATAAAAATAAAACACCAAATTGGAAGACGACTAAATAATTTGAATAGAAGATTCAGTAAATTAAACAAAACGTTACCGATATTAGAAGGAACCTTACAAAAACTGACAATATTATTATTAGAAATTGATACATTAAAACCTCTGTATAATAAAATATCTGCAAAGTTTAAAAGAGAAGTAATACAAGGAAGAATCATTTCATGGAAAAAATATGTATCCGATCTCTCTAAAAATACTCCCATACAAAAAATATGGGAAAAATTCAGGAAAATAAATGGTACCCATGTTAAACCACCTAGGCATGCCATAATAAAAGATGGGAAAAGGATACTTGATCATAAAGAAATTAGTAATATAATAGGTGAAAATTTAACAAAAATAAGTAGCAACAAAAATTTAGATGAGCATTTCCGCACAAAGAAAAATAATATAGAATTAATAACAATAAATTTTGAAACAGTAGAAGATATATATTATAATAGAAAATTTAATATAGAAGAGCTAGAGTTTGCTCTGTTGAACAGCAATAAATCTGTCCCTGGAGGTGACAATATTTGTTTTGAAATGATATGCCATTTAGCACCTTTGGCAAAGACATACTTGTTAGAGTTTTATAACCACTTATGGCTTCGAAATTTATTTCCTGATGAATGGCGTAAAGCTATAATTATTCCAATCCCCAAACCTGGAAAGGATCCCAGTAATGTAAACAATTACAGACCAGTTTCTTTAACAAGTTGTTTGTGCAGATTACTAGAGAAAATGGCAAATGCTCGACTAACATGGCACATACGAGAAAATAAAATTTTAACTCCCACTCAGTTCGGGTCACAGTGTAACAGATCTACATTAGATTCTCTCTGTAACTTAGAAGACCATATACGCAGAGGTTTTGAACGAAAACAAATTACTGTAGCTGTCTTTTTTGACATTGAAAAAGCATACGATACTACATGGAGGTATGCTATATTAAAAACTTTACAAAACAACATCTGTGGACATTTACCTAGGTTTGTACAAAACTTTTTGACAAATCGCAGTTTTCAGGTGAGAATTGATGATGATCTGTCTAGAACATTTCCTCTTAAAAATGGTGTTCCACAGGGAAGCGTCCTTAGTGGCACACTGTTTACTTTAGCAATTAATGATATCAGTAAAAATCTACCTATTGGTATTAAAAGTAACCTGTATATGGATGATATTGCCATATATTATTCAGCATCTCGAGTAAAACATGCAGAACGAATCATTAATAAAAGCATAGTGAAAATAGATGAATGGGCTTTATCTGTAGGCTTTGAATTTTCCATAGATAAAACCCAAGCAATCATGTTTTATAAAAACAAAAAATGGAAAAAGGAGAAGAAATAGACTTAAAATCAGAAACCATAGTATACCAATTGGCCAAACAGCAAAATTTTTAGGATTAGTATTTGATACTCACATGAACTGGAAAGCCCACATAACATACATGAAATCAAAATGTAAATGAGCATTAAACCTAATTAAAAACTGTTGAACACTACTTGGGAGCCGATAGACATACCCTTACTTTATTGTATAAAGCAACAGTGCTGTCTATCGTTGATTATGGAAGTGAAATATATGGTTCGGCATCAGATGCAACGCTGAAAACGGTAGACCCAGTTCATAATGAGGGCCTTAGAATATGTTCAGGAGCTTTTCGATCATCACCAACATCTTCTTTACAAGTTGAATGTGGTGAACTACCTCTGTCTCTCCATAGAGAGCTAGTAACAATGAAGAGTGCTCTGAGAATTCAGACAAATGATTCTCCAACCAAAAAAGTATTTGGATTAAGAGATGTGTTTATAAACAATCATCCACCTTCTTTCCCAATTAGAGCTAGAAGATTGTTTGAGTCGCTAAATATATATATACAATTACCTGTAATATTAAAATTGCCTCCTCCTTGGACAATGAATAAAATGAGAATTTGTACACGCTTGAAATATTTATCAAAAAATCATTCATATACTCCAGAATACCATAGACAACATGCAGTAGAGCATATAATCCGAAAAGGTACACATTATGCAATATACACTGACGGATCTAAGTCACAATACGGAGTGGGATATGCTGCGGTATCCCAAAACAAAATGTATCAGTTCTCTCTCCCAGACAAAGCCTCTGAATTTACAGCTGAGTTATGTGCAATAGTATCAGCCATAAAAATAATTAGAGAAGTCTCATATAATAATTTTGTAATTTATAGCGACTCCAGAAGTGCTATAGAAGCTATTCAGAGCTATAATCAAAAAAATAATATTGTACAACATATAAAGTTCTCACTCCATAAATTGTATAATAAGGGAAAAAATGTTGAAATCTGTTGGATCCCTGCCCATGTAGGAATTAAGGGAAATGAAGAGGCTGATAAAGCAGCTAAGGAAGCGGTCCACATGACAAGAACAAATGTAGACATCCCTATCAGTGACTATACAAGATATATAACAACAGTCATTGTAAAAAAATGGCAAAATATATGGAACGAAGAACCTGAAAATAATAAATTAAAACAGATAAAATCCAGTGTTGGAAAATGGAGTTCGTCATATCAGAGAGAGACAAACACAAGTAATTCTGACACGTCTTCGAATAGGCCATACTCGTTTGACACATGGACACTTAATGAACAGTCCATGTGGCCCTCTTCCCAAATGCCCAGATTGCAATGTGCTGATAACAGTTAAGCATATACTGTGTGAATGTCCAAAATATAACCTGCAGCGATTATCAAATTTTGGAAATAAACAGATAGAAGAAATTTTGTCAGAATCTTCAACATTCTCAATAGCACCCATTTTAATGTTTATGAGAAGCTGCAAATTAATTGGAAAAATATAAAAAAAAAACAATCAATCAGTATAATGAATTTTAAAACAAGTAAATTTTATGATTTTACTTAATTTATTTTGAATTTTAATATACCTTTTTAGTGAGTATGTATGGAAGCATGAGTTTAAATGTATTTATTGTGTGAATGTGTTCCAGTATGAAAGCATATGCCTTTTTACAGCTTTTAATTTCATTTTCATTTTCGTTCATCATCATTGACAAGTGACCTATTAGGTCCCAGTGCTAGACTTCTAACCTAGACTTGTCATTCCATCCTAATCCTTCCGGCCAGCCCTATGAGAGCTGATGGTCAGGTCAGTGGTCTGGTTAAACTATTTTAATAATAATAATAATAATCGATCCTGATGTGAGTCAGAAATTTATTTCTGTTCCGCAAGTGATTGTGTGTTGATTATTTCTGTCTTATTCACTCAGAAGGGATAATTCGAATGAAATGCTGTCAATTGGGTCATTGCTGAGTGGGGAAGTTGGGGACACACTGGTATGCAAGCATTTAGCTTGCCCTGGTAATTCCTTGGGTGCAGTTGCCCTCAGGTTCCAACTTCTTTTTTTACTTCTATGGCCCAGTGGGCAGCGCCCTTGCCTTTCAATTGAAAGACCTCAGTTCGATCCTGATGTGAGTCAGAAATTTATTTCTGTTAAATATATTGATATATATATATACATACATATATATATATATATATATATATATATATATATATATATATATATATATATATATATATATGTATGTATGTATGTATGTATGTATGTATATTTTTCCAATTTTCTGCTGTTCGACGTCCCTGCATTATTTTACTAGGAATATACACCTAAGAAAGACAGGAAGAATTCTCTGGGAAAGGCAGAGGGAAATGGGTAGGCTGTGTTTTCAAAATTAACTATTCCTAACAGCTTATAAGTTAGTATTAGGGACCTATCAAACAGGGAGGTTTTCACCAGGTCACCTCTAGTGAGGGTGTTCTTAAGCATTCCTTTTCGCTGTTCTATGTATTGGAGAGAGAACACAGCGATCCTCCAGGGCACACGCATGCGCCTGTGCTCTTGATAATTCTGTCCTTTGTCCCTTTTCAACTTTTATTACTAAGTGAATCAACGTTCCGGAATCCCGGGCGTCCGTTGCAGTGCACAAGCAGCCTACATGAACAGTAAGTCTGGAATTGACAAGTATTCGCCGACTGCTGGTATTTCTTCCACTGTACTTTTATTTCCATTTTCCCCCTTCCTCAGCCACTGAGTAGAGATCCTGGTGGAACCATATTTCCTGTATGAAGTCTAGCATAGGACGTATAACCATTATTACCTGGTGAGATTGCATAAGATATTCCCCTTTGCAGTAAGTAGGAATTAGGGAGAGGTCAAGTATAAGTAATACTCAGGCAAGCCTTGGAACCTGATCAGACCATTGTTTGGAAGAGGAATAGCCGTTAATACATTCGATTTGCTTATGAGTAAGCTATGAGAACGATCATCCGTTGCATTATAACTGAAGTAGGGAAAATATCACTGTGCCCGAAGTCGACTAATTGGCTCTAGTAAATTCCCTCACACTAACCATGCATTCTTTTGTTGGAACTAGGTGGGTAATAAATGGATTTTTTAATTCATTTGTTCCAGAAATAATAAAATTATCCAATAACATAATTTCGACTGGCGACCTAATCTAATTAAGTAATTGTCTGTCTGTTGGGGTAACTTTTAGCTTTGATTGACAGGATTACGTGGGTCTTAGGTAGAGCAGGGCTACATAAATTACAGTAATCAATAATTAACTCATCAGCCGAAGGACCCACGTAAGAATAATATATATATATATATATAGGATATATATATATATAGGACTGATTTATTTGTCTACAGAACTAGCGTCCCGAAATCTTAGACTGACCACTTTTTAAAGACGGGCAGAAGAATTCCAAGCGAGGTGAATACTAAGGAAGAAGGATGAAATATTCTTCGGGGAAATACCATAGATCAGTATATACTCGGTGAGGGGACAAGTTATTCCAGCCAGTGGGATATCCCACGAAGGTCACGCTCCGAGAATTCCCGTCTTTGTCAACTCTGAGACGACGGCTTGGTTATTATCTCCGCCAAGGTGGTTATGTTTTTAATTCCGTTTATCACTGTGTCTGTCTGTGTAACAATTAGCGAGTGGATTGTGCAAAATTTAAAGAACGGATTTTTCTACATCTTATTTACTTTTTTTCTGTGTTCAGTGGTTTGGTGATGATATTGCTCAGTTATAATAATATTCGTCAAATCAGAAAGAAGTTACAGCTAGAAAATTTCTTTTGCAACGTCTTCCTTCAGACAATATTCATTCATTTGCCTGTATGATTATTCAGTTCCCCATTCCTCAGTCTTCCTTTTGGCTCGTACCCTTTCGAATTTTACGGGTGGCGAGATTAAAAGGAAAAATTTACTTATGAGTGGCGGAATTTCACCGAGAACCTTTGCGACATGCGGCTGGAGGCAACGACGATGATGATTTATATATCAGGAGGCAACGGCGATGATGATTTATATATCAGGAGGCAACGGCGATGATGATTTATATATCATAATATTAACGCTACTCTTTTCGTATTTCTATTTTGTGAAAGCTTGCTGTGCAAGTTCACCGTGATTTCTCTTATTTCATAATAATGATGTAAATTCAGCTTCACGTAAAATTTATAATTTTTTAATATTCAAACACCAATGAGCTCAACCCCCATTTGCCTGAATGTGGAAACTAAGGACTTTCGATTGAAGTGGGCAGAAGAAGTACTGGAGTCAAAACCAATTATATGAACTTCATGATCAGTATCTATGGATTCCTGGATAACACTAGTAGTTGGAAGAATATCGCGCTCAGTCCGGCACTTGCAAAAGCCAGACAGTCAGCTCGGGAATAGATGATAGTTTTCTCCACGTGCATTCAGACTTCTTGCCAGGAGGCATTCAAAACCTTTAGATAATATGGGACTTGCAGAGACTGGACTATAACTGGTTGGACGCGAGCTACTAATCCCACCTTTAGCAACTTACAAAAGAGAGCAGACAACTTCGGAGCAAAAGTCATCTGGAGTTTCACATAAAACAAAGGAAGAACCGAGTTTAGTAGAAATTCAGAATTTAAGGGTGCTGACAAGCTAAAGTTCTAATTAGTTTAGCATAAGAAAAACAAGAGTGAAGCAAAGGGGGTTCAGATTGCTCTGCTTACTGTCAAACCCATCTGATATAAGGACTGCCACTTTCATAGAGGAGTGAATGACGCAGCCATCACTGTTAATGAGTAAAGTAAGCGCTTCTGCTTTAATGCCAAAAAGTGCGTACTTGAGTCTAGCCTCAGTATCCAGTAGTTTCTTTTATGGCAGTATTGTGTTCATTTTCTGCTGAGTCATAAGCCCTTTGTCCAATTTACCTCTCCAACTTCTTCAAGTTTTCTTTGAATCTATCTACCTTACCTCTTATTGGAGAACTAACCTCCTGGTCATCTCTTTCTACGAGTTTGCAAGAGGGATAAATGAAATATATTGTTCCATGGCCTACTTTTTGAAATACTCTGTAGCGTATCACAGTATGTGAAGCATACAGTATACATGCTTGCCATGATATTGCCGTTAAATGAACGAGAGATCTTATTTAAAGACGAAGTCGGATTTTCCAGGTGATGCTACTTTTTGTGGCAGAGAACGTGTCCGTCAGAGTTAAATACCAACCGTGACGCGACGTTTACGCTTAATGGAAATAGATAAGTTTACTGACCTTGATATTCGCTCAGGTACTCCCGATGATATTTTTTCTTATGTACCCGTATGAAGAAGTGCCTTTTATAGGCAAGAACGAAAAGAAATACCGTGGTCTCTGGAAACAAGAGTTTTTGATAAAAAAAAAATATATATCCATTGCTGAGAGTGACGTAGGAACAACGTCATGGGGCGTGATGACGATCGAAAATGGTTTTATCGAATTATTCGCATTTTTCATATTTTTATTTTTTTCTCTGCTTTTGGGAGTGTAAAGATCCCCCTAAACATACTCAACAACGAAGTGCCGTTGACATTCCTGAAGCCTAAGATTTGTCAGAAGAAAAACGCGATAGAGCTCTTATGATAAAATAAGAAATGTATAGATGGACGTAGATGACCCGGTGTAGCAAGCATGATACATCACAAACATCTCTGTAAGTAATGATCAAAAGGGTTGAGGAGAGAGACATCTTGCTGTAGCCTCACAGGTATCATTGCATCGTGGTCAGGTGCAGAATATTGCAATTCATTCCCCCACATTTAAGTACCAAGAAAAACGTAAAATAAATGATGAAATCTTTACTGACGCGATTCATTTAATCCAGGACATATCCTTGATTAAGAAAAAACTATTTACAAGTCGGGTACATGAAGGTTTTTTTTTTTAAGAGAAAAGGAAATTTTATCTTTACACGGATATTCCTGGCGGTTATTTTTTTTTTCAAGGAGGATGGTTTCGTTGTACCTGATATAGGAAAAAAAAATACAATTTTGAAAGATTGCATCGGAATTTCAATTGACCAAAACCCTTAGAAAAAAGTGACATGGCAACCAAGTAGTCTCATTCCCTGCGCCAACTTCATCCTTGGAATTCTTGATCTGTTCGCGTTTTTTGTGCAACTTGCTGCCTACAAGTTTTTGCCTTATAAGCTGCCCTTCTCCGCTCTTGTATGATAATCAGTGGTACTCTGGAAGGAGGGTAAAAAGGCAAAAACCACTCATTAGAAGTGGATCACCGAAGGTTCCATTCCAGGTGAATTATAAAAATTACTTATTTGAAGGTCAACTTTTTTTCAAGTTGTGATGCAATTAGGTCATTTAAATGAAATTAAAATCTTGCACTTCCGAAAGCACATAAGCCCCATGAATTAACAGCAATAAAAGACTGAGACTAAATGCTGTTATTATATATGCTTACAGACATCCGCACACACACACACGTTTATATATATATATATATATATATATATATATATATATATATATATATATATATATATATATATATATATTATGTATGTGTATAATATATGTATGTATAATATGTATACACTGCTTTTTATGCTGTCAAATACGAAACCACAAATTCCCTTTATATCGAATTTCCTTCACCTCGGGAATAACTTACACCCAAAAGGGATTTGTAAATTATCTGTCCTTGGCAGGATTCGAGCCTATGCCTTTTGGGTTTGACATAGGTGACAAGGGCTTAAACCATTAAACAATCGAGATAAATGTGAGTTGATATCGACTCGGCTGTACTAGTTCTGTCAAATCAGGCTCTATAATTAGAATCGAAATCAACCACCTCCACCATTATAGGCGAGTGCTAAGTTTTGACATATGGGTATTTGATGACAGTTTTGTTGTCGCTATGCAAATTTGACAGCGTCCACAGACCAAAATTGTGGAAGGTCTAACATCACAATGGTAATCCTGCAAAATATTATGACCGATTAAAAATATCCATGTCCGAAGTGGCTGTACGCCACTTTGGTCATGGATAAAGTTAGTGGTAATAGAGTCTTGTCCAGTGAATTTGCACTAAAGAATGAAGTACTATTAGGCTAACTTGTTTTATGTTGGAGCCCTTATCATAGAATTCATAGTCAAAAAAAGTGGTCAGAGATGGAAGGGAAGGTTTCGTTTGGAGTAACGACAGAAACTTGACGGAATACAGTATGGAGATGATGCTGTTTTATACATCTTGCTTAACAGAAAGTACCATAAATGTAGAAACGGAACTCAAAATAAATCTAAGAAAAACAGAAGTAATGATGACGGAATAAGCACAAAGGGATGAAATAACACTAGAATTGGAAGAGGTGAAGTCCTGTAAACCTTGTATTCAGGAACACTGATATGCAATACGTTCTCGCCTTGGAGTTTAGTGAAAGACTAATCAGTGTAAACCAAACAAAGGAAGGGCAGGCTGAATAAGATTTAGAAATCAAATAGTAACTTATGCGAAAACAAGATTATGCGCAAGTGTATTGTGATCTGTATTGCTACAGGGACAGGAATCATGAACATTGAATCTATATCTTGAAGGTATTGTCAGATTTAGAATGCAATTATAAGTAAAATATGTGGGGACATATGATACTTGTAAGGGAAATTATGGAAGTTCCATGTGTAGGTTAGGTTATGATGAATGAGAGATGGCTTGGACATGTCCTTCGCACCATGCAGGGGAGACTAGTATGTGATAGCTTCAGTTGGAAGACTCTGACCTACTCAGATGAGAATATTGAGAAGGGAGGCTAGAGATGAGCGGAGACTGGTTTGAGCACAAGCGCAGGGAAGACGAGAGTGGCAGTTAGTCAGTGAAATCAATAGAAAAAAATAAGGAAAATATCACTCAGTGGGACTTGATGAAGATAGTACAGGATATGCAAGGAAACAGGGCCGTGCACTGCATCACTATGTCATGAATTCTCTTAAGCTGCAGGAGTATGTGGACGACTGCATAACTCGGGAGGATTAAGTAATACATCTACGCACAGGATGGGTCATATTGAAAAGCTTTAAGAGAATTGCAATGCCAGTATAGAGTTCATTGTGGTCCAGAAATGTAAAAGATTAAGGATATGCTTTATCGTATGGTGACTATCTCGGGTATTTTTTCCCCAACATTAATTGTTACTATCATGACTGTTCTGTACTATAATAATGATAATTCAGACTAAAACTATTGTTATTGTCACCTCTTAAAAAAATTTGTTTATTTTTGCTGCACACGGGATTTTGTGCGGATTCCCACTATTATTATTATTATTATTATTATTATTATTATTATTATTATTATTATTATTATTATTATTGTCACCTACGTTAAGACCATTGTCCCTGTTACTATTGTCAAGCACGTGTCTAACTACTTCTAATATCACTTAAAGTTTAGACACTTTGTGTGTTGATTTCCACTAATTATTATTATTATTATTATTATTATTATTATTATTATTATTATTATTATTATTAGTATTATCTCCCAACTTAAGATCATTGTCTCTAATATATGATGTAAATATGAACTACCATTTAAGTTTACACATGTTTATTTTGGGGTTAGCCTTATTTTACATGTAAATTAACCACCTAAGGTTCCTAACTGGAAATTAATTACATGCAATCTGTTATTTTTTTTTAATAGTTTTTTACTATTTTCAGTATTATTACTGCCATTACCATTGTTATGAATGCTATTTCTTCTGCTTCAGCAGCTGTGTGGATATTGCCGATTATCATTTTTTATCAGGTTACCTCATGTATCTTGGTTGTGTGTATTGTCTCTGCTTTGTATATTCCATGTATATGGCCTTGAGCTGAAAAGAAATTTATTATTATTATATAATATATATATATATATATATATATATATATATATATATATATATATATATATATATATATATATATATATATATATATATATATATATATATATATATACTCAGTAATTGGGCGGCTACTTGGAAGTCTTAGCTTAATGATAAATAATATTTGCCAAGACCAGGAAGAACATTCTTTATTACAAGCTTTCAGGTATAAAACCTCATCATCAGGCTGAAAAAAATGAACAAGGATGAGAATCAATAAAATTACAATAAAATGAATTGTCATAATAAATCTTCAACAAAAATACTAACGAAAATATAAAATGAACAAGTAAATACAAACTAAAAAACGGTGAGACGTAAAATAACGAAAAATTAAAAACACAAACATAAAAATATGAAAATAAAACTATAGTGAAATGTAAACAAACTACCACTCACAAAGTAAAATATTTAACGACCTAATTGAGTACCTACTATGAAATTACCCGATAGCTAGTTGAATACCAGACGGTTGTTGTTCAATTCCGGCTTCATCTTTTTAATAGTTTAAGACTCTGAAATTAAAAGGTCAGTCTGTTTGAACAAAAGACATTACCCGAAATCCCAGGTCAGTGAAAGGATGGTCCTCTGCTAAACTGTGTTTCTCTAATGGCAGAAAGGATGGTTTGGAAAGGGAAACCTAGTTCTAATAGAAAGACCTCTGTGTTCCAAAATTCTGTGTCTGAGCCAGCAGGAACTAGATCCACGTATCGCAGACCACACTGCGAACAAGTGAACAAGTAAACGACACAGGAATTAAGGTCCACAGGCAGAGTAAGGCTTCTCTCTCAAAAGTGATCTTATTGTTAAGCATTTAAAACAGAAAACAAACATTTTGAAATGAAATAGATTTGAAACAATGCTTTTAAGTATTTCTTAGAGATAAGATTGGGGAAGACCATATAGCTACTTGACCAAAGGTAAGGCAATTTATTTGTACTTTACATCTGCCTAAGGTACATACACCGGTCTAGGAAAACTTTTCATATTATTTCCTCAATTGGTACTTTTAGTTATAAATACAAAAAATGGGTTTTTTTCCAGTTTTAAACCCTCTAACTTTAGGTGAATTAAAATCATATCTAATTCTTCCAAATTTGTTAAAGAATTATGCTCTTTCAATTTTAACCAAGATGTTATAATGGCTAGTTTCGATGTAAACCTACTCTTTTCACCAATATCCCATTAAAAGAAACAACTGACATTATTCTTAATAATATATGTGAAAACCATCTATCAGTGTTTGACTTAATAAAATAGACTTGCAAAAATTATTACATTTAGCAACTGCTGATGGCATTTTTACTTTTGATGGTAAATTATATAATCAAATAGATGGAGTAAGCTATGGAAATTCCTTGGACCTGTATATGCGGATTGCTTCATGGGTTATTGTAAAAAGGATTTGGATGTCTGAATGCCCTAGTGCTTTCAAACCTTTGTATTACTGTAGGTATGTAGATGATACTTTCCTTGTTTTTAAGGAATTATCACATGTTGATTTGTTTTTTGAATATTTTAATTCTCGTCACCCTAACATTTTTTTACTTGTGAGACGGAACAGGATAATAAGTTGTCATTTTTAGATGTACAGGTATACAGAAATAGTGGCAAATTTGAGACCTCTGTTTATAGGAAAAGTACTTTTACTGGCTTGGGATTGAATTAGACTCTCAGTTTTTCGCCAAAGTTGTATAAGATGAACTCAATACGCACTTTGATTAATAGAGCCTACAATGTTTGTTGTGATTTTAATTTATTTCATCAAGATATGGTTTTCCTCCAGAATTATTTTTCTGAAAACTCATATCCCATTTTTGTATTTTACAAAGTTCTGAAAAATTTTAAATGAAAAGTTTTGTCCCAGACCGGTGTACAGTACTGCTAGTAAAGATGTAAAGTACATTAAATTGCCTTACCTTGGTCATAGTAGCTATATGGTCCGAAAAAGTTACAAGAAATACTTAAGCATTGTTTCCTCAAATCAGTTTCCGGTTTGTTTTCTGTAATCCTTTACAATAAGATCACTTTTGAGAGAGAAGCCTACTCTGCCTGTGGACCTTAATTCCTGTGTCGTTTACTTGTTCACTTGTTCGCAGTGTGGTCTGTGATACGTGGGATCTAGTTCCTGCTGGCTCAGACACAGAATTTTGGAACACAGAGGTCTTTCTATTAGAACTAGGTTTCCCTTTCCAAACCACCCTTTTCTGCCATTAGAGAACACAGTTTAGCAGAGGACCATCCTTTCACTGACCTGGATTTTCGGGTACTGTCTTTTGTTCAAACAGACTGGACCTTTTAATTTCAGAGTCGCTGACTATTAAAAAGATGAAGCCGGAATTGAACAACAACTCGTCTGGTATTCAACTAGCTATCGTGTAATTTCATAGTAGGTACTCAATTAGGTCGTTAAATATTTTACTTTGTGAGTGGTAGTTTGTTTACATTTCACTATAGTTTTATTTTCTATATTTTTATGTTTGTGTTTTTAATTTTTCGTTATTTTACGTCTCACCCTTTTAGTTTGTATTTACTTGTTCATTTTATATTTCTGTTAGTATTTTTGCTGAAGATTTATTATGACAATTCATTTTATTGTAATTTTATTGATTCTCATCCTTGTCGGTTTTTTCAGCCTGATGATGAGGTTTTATACCTCGAAAGCTTGTAATAAAGAATGTTCTTCCTGGTCTTGGCAATATTATTTATCATTGTTATATATATATATATATATATATATATATATATATATATATATATATATATATATATATATATATATATATATATATATATATATATATATATATATATATACTCGTATATATATATATATATATAGACTAAAGCTCATATTGTGCTTACTGTGATATTGAACCGCGGTGATTCATCCTTTTTGGGCGCTCTCTTTAAGTACCGTCCACGCTGTTGGCCCAGTGTTCGAGTCTCCGGCCGGCCAATGAAGAATTAGAGGAATTTATTTCTGGTGATAGAAATTCATTTCTCGTCATAATGTGGTTCGGATTCCACAATAAGCTGTAGTCCCGTTGCTAGGTAACCAGTTGGTTCTTAGCCACGTAAAATAAGTCTAATCCTTAGGGCCAGCCCAAGGAGAGCTGTTAATCAGCTCAGTGGTCTGGTTAAACTAAGATATACTCAACTTTGGCGGGCCAGCTTGTGATATGAAAATGTCCAAGAAAATACGCACTAGTGGCTTTCAGGAATTCTAGTAAGCAAACCGCGGTGTGAATGCATGTTGAAAATTTCACGGATAAAAATGATCTCCAAGTTATTTCTCTCTCTCGCCCATGCTCGTTTTCTTGAAGATTCAGCATGAGTCCGTTAGTCGTAAACTGTGAATAATTTCTTAGTTAATAGTTGACTGTTGTGAGTCGCGGCCTGAAGTTGAGTGAGGGAGAAAAAAGGTTCCTTCAAGCTAGAGCTTGACCTGTCCTTATTCCCTTATTTAAAAACCTACCCAAATGTCAGTAAGAGTGAATGGCTGATCTGAAATGTTGTAGTCAGAAGCTGGCGTGAAGAATTATGCTTAGCTATAGCGTTGGGCATGTTAATTATATAGTTTGATTATATAGTTTAATTGCAGCCTGCCCCCAGATGAGAGAGAGAGAGAGAGAGAGAGATTGCTGTTGGAAAAAATTAAGCTCAGCAAAATAAAAGACAGAGAGGCACCCCATTTGCTGTCTTTATTACTATAACTTTTTACTGTGCTTAGAGACTTATCCTGACTTACAGAAGTCCTAATCAGGGCTGATGAGTAAAAAAAATTTCTCCCAGACAACCAGTTACGGATATCACAGAAAACTACACTAAAGAAATATAAATAGAAAATAAAGGAATTTCTGTGATAATTCCTTTCAGGTGGCCCCATAACGCCCGACTCGTCACCTTTTCGACATTTATTCTGTGGAAATTGTTTTTGTGCTTGTTTCCTTTTACTACCAAGCTTTGCGATTCTCTTCCTGCCTATGCTTTCCCAGGCTCTTGTATCTTTCTCACTTTAAGAGACAGTTTTTCTATCTTCCCGCCGTTCTAATTTTTTTTCATATTCTCTGTGGGCCTGATCTAGAGGGGGATATGGGGTGCCAACCCCTTTGCCCTTTATTTAGAAAGCATGACTGCAAATTAGAATTATTATGTTTTATGTTGATAATTCAGAACTCATTTCAAAAGCAGCAGAGAAAACTTCCTGGAGACCCTTTCAGCTGTATGAACAGGGGAAAGAAAGTCTGGCAGAGTTTAAGTTATTTTGGTTATATTGCGAGTATATCCAACCCTTGCAAGCTCACTCTTTATTTGTTACTGCATCTAACTAAACTAGCCAATTTATTACGGTGCAGTTCTGTTTCCCGAGGTTATGACTCTTACGTCACATATAGGTCTGAGCTGTAAGTTACTTTAGCCAAATTTCGGTTAGCTATTTTCATGTTGTCTAGAATATTCCTACTCTTTGATGTATACCCTTGTTTCAGTTATAGGAATTTCGTAATCGCAGTGACATGGACAACTAAATAGCTTTTACCAATATCATGATCTGTTGAACATTATCTCAAGCCACTGGATGTATTAATAAGCTCAAGGTTTTCCGACCTTAGTTGAATCGTATTTATATTCAAGACGTCTCTACAGCCTTCACTCACCTGAAGATGCCTATATTACATGACCTTCGTAGAACCTCTTTAAAAGAACATAGTATATTCTGTCCATAGAGAGATGATGTTCGATGATTACCCAATGATTTATAACTCCGGAGTTCGTTCTCGGTACCCAATGATTTATAACTCCTGAGTTCGTTCTCGGAAATGTTTATATACATAGCTTGGTAACGGGTCCTTGTAGTACCAGACTGCATTACATTTACAGTGTTATAAATTTGATCAGCGAAAGAGCTGTGCATTAATTGTCGTTATAACCTACGTAAAATTTGTCCCTTGTCACCACAAAGTAAAGACAACAGTAGCTTAATTATTAAGCATTCTCCGTTCAATTTTAGGCTAAAGATTTGTCTTTTGTTCGGTGATCATTTTATTCTGCAGGTTTCATTTCAGTTTTCTTTAATATCGTGTTATTTTCATCTTATTGATACGGCATGTACATAATGGAGACAATTGTCTTTTTTCTCATTATTTATATGTTGATAGTGACTTGGAACTGTCTAATCTTAGAATCTGGTATTCGAAGAAAGTGCCAAATCAGTATTCACAGTGATTTCAAAGAACCTAAACACTTCAGAATACAGAGGATCATGTCTCCAACATTCATAGGCAAGTAATGTGTGTAAACAGCATTTTTATGTCGTGAAGGAAGCTATTGCTACAATATGTAAACAGAGGATTGTTTGAATTCTGGTCAGATGACGAGGAGAGTGAGGTCAGGAAAAAACTTAAGAGGAAGAACCAAGGTGTAGAATAAAACCTGTGTCTGTGGTTACTTGTGAAGTTGTAGAAACTTCCAAATGTTTGTTTGAGAGTTTATTGAGAAAATATGACAGCGTCAATGTAGGAAACAAGACAATTTCCGGATGTCAGATTAATAATAAAATTCAATATGTAGTGGATAAGAAGCTTGCGTCACTAGCGAGAAGGCAATGGTTCTAATCCAGTGAAGTGGACTGCTTTTGTTTGGCCTGTTCCGTTAGATTCTATTTTTCTCCGTTGAGCTAAATTTTGAATTTGTACCTGGTACTTAAACGGATGTGGTAAGTTGCAAGTGGATGGTGAAAGACGAAAGGCCAGCAACCTCATCCTAAAGACTTGCTGAGAATATAAGTTATATATTCAGTATACATGTAGATGTATATATATATATATATATATATATATATATATATATATATATATATATATATATATATATATATATATATATACTGTATATATAATATATATATACATATATATATATATATATATATATATATATATATATATATATATATATATATATATATATATATAGTGTGTGTGTGTGTGTGCGCGTGCGTGTAACACGACTGTATGAAAGAGAATGCGTCAGATTGTATTGGTGGCTAAATGAACTGGTGAATTCCACCGAATTAGCAGCGGTGACGTGAAAATGGGCTGAAGTTTTTCAAATGGTACTGGAACAGTAGAAAAACCATCTGATTGCATTTATCGTTGGACCATTTTTTAATAAATGAGTTTATGGGAATAAGTGGATTTGAAAGAGACGGTAAAATCCATCGGAAAAATTGATAAGCAAAGCACAGGGGAAAAGGGTTAAGAGAGTACAGAATTCCTTAATGAGATATGAGGATGAGAGTTTTGCACCACAAAAATCCCAGATGGAAAATTGGAAAGATAATTTGAGGAGATGGTTCAGACAAACAGAGAATATGAAGTGACTCATGGTAACGCTAGTATTAAAAAATGTTTTATATAATCCTGAAAGCCTAAGTGTATGTGTGAGACATTTGATATAGAGGAGCGCAAGTATAATGTTAAATTATGTAGGATTTTTTGGCGAAGCTATAGGATTTCTGTACATGGGTGTCTTCCTGTAAATTATCAGTCTGACAACCATTGACGCAAAGTTTGACCACTAATTGTCTACGGATTTTTTCTTTTTGATTTTTTGCGTAACGTGCGCATGAGTGATAATTCTAAATTAATGCTCAACGGTATATTGATTCCCTTGCAGGACTAAATCTTATTCTGTACATGACGATAGCATACTTTGTAACGAAGTAATATTAAGTTCGATGACGTTTTCCTTGTGTTTTTACAGAAAAAAAAATTCATTTTCAACACTAAAACTTCTTGATTCCATCGTAAGGAAGATGGATAAAAGATGAGCAAATTCCTCATTCCAAGTATAATTTCAGTTTCCCCCGCTGGAGTCTCACTGGGTATTCCTAACCGTCTGCATTCTAAACCGAGCGAGTCGGCACTCCTTTATGCTTTATGAAATATCGATTATATAAGTTTATCCCTCCGTCCAACTCTGACCTTGCCGGAGGAATTCTCAACCCACCTACAATAATTTAATAGACCCTGGTATCACCGTCGCCTCATTCTTTTCCAAAGGCCGCTCGTGGTTAAGGGAAGCCCATAACATGCCGATGTGGGCGTGGTAACTCCTTATCGTCGAAATAACAAAGCAATACGAAATTAGAGCTAACCCGGTTTGGGGAGAGGTTGACTGATTTATGTTGCCTGTAGGGATGTATCTTAGTGGGCATTAGTATTTTCTCACTGAAACAACAACTGTATGGAATTAGAGGGAACCAGAGTTTTGGGGAAAGGTTTATTGCTAATTTCAGGACCTCTAGGCATGTATGTCAAGTGGGCGAATCGGAACAATCGATAAGAATCTGTATCCTATTCAGGCTCCTAGGTCTAGGGACCCCGATGACGGGTAAGCACAATCGTAGCCGGTGGTGTAGAGGAAGAGTCAGACGGACGTTCGCTAGTGGCTAAAATAAAATGGTGTTATTTATCTGATGATTTTTTTTCTTGTCCTCTCCAATAATATTTGTCCCCTCCACATTGTTGTCAAATTGATCATTCTGAAATTTATTATAGGCGTCAGATATTTCTATAGAAAAAGCCAAGAAGGCCATTATATAAATTCCTTAACCATGGTTGTATGTATATAAAGCTGGTCATGTGTTCCAAAGAGGGGCCTGGAAATTTTTCATGAGTAATCATCTATAGAATAAAATACCTATAAAACGAATGATATGGAAAGAAAAGAAAGCTACAGTTAAGCGTAATGAAACCCACAAATGCTTGAATGTTAACAAATCAGCTGAAAGATATATATTTACATACATACGCAAAGTGCTGAGAAATAATTATCAAAGCGTGCTGCTTATCAGACTGGAATCTGGGCCACCCTATAACATCTCATTGCAGTGTGCACCCTCTCCAGAAGGGTGGGGATGGACAATGAAGAAAAAAAGCCAGTCTTGGAACCCAGTATGGGCAACAATGCCAATGACGTCAAAAGCTTGTAGTGAGTTACTGAAATGTGGCTGCCAATGGGAAAAGGGTTGTAGTGGAAGATGTACTTGCAAGAAACAACAGTGGAAGTGTACACACCTCTGCACATGCAAATGTGACAAATGAACATGTTTGGTAACACTTGTAATGCATGCTATGTAAGGCTTCTGAGAAGATAGTTATTATTGCCATGTGGCTAATAATTTTATAGTTTGGTGTAAGTTGACACTGCTCTGATTTATCTGTATATATTCTCTTGTAATTTTGAACAGAAAAAAAGAGCATCATCATTATCCTCTTTTAATCTCCCATTTGGTGTATGTTAATTTTATGTGTCTTTGACTTTGAACATTAAGGTTTCAACTTCAGAGACTGTGGTTATAAAAAAAACCAATCCAGAAGCTCAGAATATAGATGGATACCGTGGCATAGGACCAGACCTTAAACACACATCAAGTACAAAGGTTAATTGTGACCTGACACCAAACAAACCATCAGAATTCTTGGCACCAGTCTTGGAAATGTTTAAAATGGTGTACAGAATTGATCCTCAAACTCGGTACTTTTGTCCAGTTGGTCCCCACCAAATCCTCTACAGCCCCCACTAACTGTAATGAAACTCTTAATAAATGTAAGTTAGTTACAGTAACTAACATAGGCAAATAGCGGTTTCTCGATTCGATTGTTTATGTCAGTTCTTGCCGTTGTTTATGCCAGTGTCTTGCACACAACAGTAAGTGGTTGTTAAATGAATTCTTATGAAAGCCACAAGTTTTTAAAATCTCTCTGAATGTATGAAGATTTGCATTTAACCTACTGAACTTTTGCTTATAGGCCTATTTATTAGTTGAAAGCTAACCTAGACATATTATGCATTATCAATGGCATCTACCAAAACTGGGACAGGCATAGAAAGCCTAGTCTAGCATAATCTACTGAAAAAGAAACTTACACTGTAAGCATAGCCCTGTATAATCTACCGAAAATGTATCACACTACAAACGATATATATGATGAAATCATATTTTGGGACAAAATTTTAAGGATCGCAGGACGCATGAGATCAGATGATATCAGATTATACGGTAAGTTATGTTTCTTTTTGATGCTGTATATTTTTTAGTTTCACTCTTTCATAAGTTGGGTAGTGACTACTGTTCTGTGGTGTGGATGTCTGCTTCTGCCACAGATTTATCTCTTTTAGATAGTGTAGTTCGTGGTGGTAGGTTTCTGCTTCCCAAGTAAGCAGTTGTGACATGGACAGACTTATGACAGATAGTCTCGTGTTTGTCAATTTTTCATAAGTTGTTTTATAACAGTGACCTTCCACATATTCAGTTGATCCTTGATTCCCATTTCAAGCCGAGAGCGACCAGATTTGCTGAACAGCAGTACCATTATGCAGTAAATGTTCCTTGCTGTTGAACTTCTCAGTTCCATAAGTACTTTATTCCTCACACTGTTCCCCCTTGATGTGAGACCACCTTGAAGTGGTGAAGGGGCTCTTAAACCCCTGGAATTTGTTCCCTGGTTCGAGTCCAAGAAACCTATACAGTATGTTACAAATTAGTTTCGGTTAATTTTTTGTGGAATTTTCCACCTTTGGTAAAATTTATTGGACCTGATAAATAGGAAAAGGTATCATAGCTGGGACTGCGTTTATATCTGAAGCTAATAGTGGAACTGCGGTACGATCATCAACTACCCAATAATGTTTGGACCAGAGAGAGATCACATTGATAGCTCAAGGAAGGAACTATTCTGCAGAGCTGGGGCATGGATTCCAGGGATGTTCTGGTTCTGGGAATAGGACTCATGGCATTCTGTCTGGTTTGCCCTTAATATGATTAGGGTGGGGATGATTGTATTCTTGTAATACTCTCAGTCAAAACAAGTGGGTTTGGCTTACACTTGGACTAACATAATTGAGTTGTGCCATCCCCTGTGGGGTAGGGTAGGGGGAGGACATTTGGGAGTCTGCTCTTACTGGTGCCATTGGCAGAAGAATGAACTCCATGAAAGGCTGACAATATCTTTTTATATTTTCAGGTTTACAATTTTTTTTATATATTTGGTCTTTATGAGCAGTAGCAATTAAGAATTGATAACCCTTGGACCCTGTGATGATATACTTTTGGCACTAATGACAACCTCTGTACCCTCCTCTTGACAGCCAGTGTTTGGACATAACTAGGAAACCTTCTAGTGTAATTACACTGGAACCCTATGCCCCAGCATGGAGCCAAGGGAAATTAATCAGAATGTATGTGAAGTAGGACCAGGGATATTTTAAACCTCTTATGATAAGTATTTGACCTTTAATATGGAAGGTTCTGTTTGTGAAATTTTCAGTGTGTACAGAGACATTGTAAAGTATTGTGGCTGAGAGCCTCAGATATATCTGAAGGTCGAGGAAAACTGACGGTAGAATCAGCCTCAGCAAAAGAAAGTTAAAAATTAAAAGCATTATCACAGCTTGGAGGAGTTAAGGTAGACTGCTTAGTACATGCTTTTTGGAATCATTCCAAGGGAATGATATTTGCACCCCAACTGATGATGTATTCAGAAGAGAAACTTGTAGAAGAATTGAAAGATTAAGTTGTGATCAGAATTGAAAAGATGGAGAAGATCAGTGGAGCCCTATTTCCACTTCCAAATATAATCATTACATTTAATTTTCCCTGCTTACCTAATATCATAAAAGCAGAATGGTTACACTTTAAGGTTAAGCAATATATCTTAAGACTGAGGAGATGTTTGTATTGTCAAGAATATGGTCATGTTTTAGTATCTTGTAGGCAATAGTTGCAAGGCAAGCCTGCCACATGTTAAGTGTAGAACCAGAGCATGGTTACCTAAGGGTAACTGAATGCATCACATTTACAGAGGCTAAGCAGAAATTGTTAAGCCAATACGTTTGACCAGGAATATCCTTTTCTACCATTGCTGCTAATAGAAGAAGAAATATAAATGCAACCAGAGATGCTTCCTTTAGTAATACAAAGGGAAGATCAATGGCAACATGAACTCCTACCTCTTTGGAGGCTGTGCCAGTATTTTCTGGCTCTCCTGCCTCTTTGGAGGCAGCACCAGTTGTCTGTGGCACCTTGCCTCCTCGGAGGCTGTGCCACATGTATCTGGCACTCCTGCCTCTCTGGAGGCTGGTGTGTCGGCCTTTTTGGAGGCTACACCAGCCATGAGTTGGCACTCCAGCCTCTTTGGAGGCTTCAGCTGGTGTATGTGTCAGAAACATCGACATCACACAGAAGTGGGAAAAGATGCAGAGAAAGAAGTGGTGTCTTCCTGGAGCCTACACCAACCATGACTGGTGCCCCTTATGCTTCAGAGAATGTACCAGTTGTGTCTGACTCTCCCATCTCTCCTCAGGCAGCACCAGGTTTTTCTCGTGCCCCTGAGCTGGAAATTTCTATCATGAAGATGCCTTTGAAGGTGCCCAACACCCATGATACTAGGGGGCTTTGCCATTTGTGGCAGGTTCCTCCTCCATGGAAGCAGCACCATCATCATTGACAGTAAAACGGAAGGCAGCCATCAATAATCAGTCTTCTTCCAGAAGAGCAAGGCAGTAAAGCAAAATCACTGAAAAGGGGCTCAAGTTTAATGGCCTCAAAATATAAATAAAATTCATTCATTTTCTCCAGTGGAACTGTCAAGGATTAAGAGCTAAATGGGAAGCACTAAGGCTACTCATATCAGCAGTGTCTTCTGTATGTTCAACTTTGCAGGAGACTGTGATTGCTAATAATGCCTGTCCGAGCCCACGAGAGTATACATCCTGTCATTCCCTTTATATTAGCATAAATAATATAGGAAGCCATGGGGGTGTAGTTTTATATATTTGCTTTATATATTTATATATGTTATGTGTTTGTAATGACACCCCACAAAATCCTGTTAATGTCAAACCTACACCATGTGATAACTGTGCAGATCTATTTGCAAAGAAAAAATACAGTATGCACTCTCTTTCTACCATCTAGTGAGGTCTTCCCCACTGATGAATTAAATCCCTTATCTAACAGCTACCATGTTCCTTTGTTATCCTGGAGGTATGAATAGTAGGAATCCTCTTTGGGGTGAGATCATTACCAATTAAAGAGGAAATTGCCTGTGTTCCATCATAGAGAGTGAAAAATTGGGAATCCCCTGCTCATGTTCAAACAGGAACATTGTCAGCAATTGACTCATCTGCACGCAGTAATGACTGCCTTACTGACTTCAAGTGGAGAGTGGTATATGATATATTTACCAGCAACCATTTTCCAAGAGTAATGAATATATCTTTAACTACTCCATCTTCAAGGTTACCTAAGTGGAACATTGGAAAAGGTGATTGGGCAACATTCCAGGCACACAACTCAATAGATGACTTGGCTGATGATGATCTATCTGTAGATGGTGCTCTTAACTTTATGAATACAGTTATATTTTTGGCTGGTCTTCAGTCAATACCTAGGACTTCAGGCATATTTATCTGCTGACCAGTTCCCTGTGGACACACAAATGCCAGGGAACTCATAGAACCATGAAGTCAGCTTTCACCAGATATTGCAGATGAAAATGTGAGTATTACCATGTTGAATTTGAAAAAGCGCATTACCGCGCTGAATTTGAAAAAGCAAGAGCTCATTTCCACATGGAAATTAAAATAGCACGAAAGGAATCTTGCATGGTGTTCTTATCTTCACCAATTCAAAAGCACCCCTTACTTTAGTTTGGAGGAGAGTTAGAAAAATAGCAGGTTGATTTACTCCTTGTCATCCTCCAATTATCAAGATCAATGGTTGTTAAGTAGCAGATCCCATTAGTGGAAAATGCGTTTGCCAATCATTTTGCAAAGGAAAATGATGAAAGACCCTATTCAGCTGAAAGAAGGCTAATGGAACAGGTAGAAATTGATTTTAAGACAACAAGGAATGAACAATACAATGCACCTTTTACTATGAGGGAATTTGAATCACCTTCAAGTAAGTATAGTGAATCAGCTCCTGGACTGGATGAGACAACATATTCAATGATTAAGCATACCCCTGAAAATATCAAATTTTTCATGTTAAACCTTATTAACAGAATATTTCAAGAACATGTCTTCTTTAAGATAGGGAGATATTAAAATTACTGCCATCTGTGGAACCAAGGAGAGACCATTTCAAGACAGAATTATCTTCACATTGCACAGACATCATGTCTGTGTAAGATCATGGAAAAAATGGTGAATACAAGTTTGATGTGGTACTTAGAACATGATAAATATTTGTTGCCTGCTCAGTGTGGTTTTCAAAGTCTGCACTCCACAACTGATGTGTTGGTTCAGATGGAATCATCAGTAAGTGAAGCTTTTGCTGACAAGCAGCATCACATCACTGTTTTCTTTGATCTTAAGAAGGCTTATGTTACAGCATGGAGATACAGCATTCTGAGGGTTCTTTATGAATGTAACCTGAGAGGCAGTTTGCCTCTTTTTATCAAGGTATTTTAAAAAAATAGGTTATTTCAGGCTCAGGTTGGACTAACAATGTCAGATGCACTCAACCAGGAAGGTGTGCCACAAGGAAGTGTTCTAAGTGCAACCTTGTTCACCTTAGCAATCACAGGGTATCCAAAATAATTCCCCAAGATGTAACTTATACTCTGTTTTGTTGGTGACCTTTCAGTATCATTTGTAGTAACAAAGATGGCAGTAGCTGAGCATCACCTTCAGCTCTGCACTGATAATAAAGTAAAGTGGGCTGAGATGAATGATTTTGGGTTTTCAGCAAGTAAAACGGTAACCTTCCACTTTTGCTGATAAGAGAATTCCATCTTGATCCAGATCTGTTCATACATGGGCAGAGAATTCCATGCTTTGGTGAAACAAGGTTTCTTGGGTTGACTTTTTATACCAATCTGACTTGGAGCCCACATCTGAAATATCAAGACAAAATGCTTGAAAGCAATGAAAGTGTTGAAAGTTCTGTCCCACACTGCGAGGGGTGCAGACTGAACTCAAATGTTGAGACTATACAAAGCCTTAATCTTTTCAAAATTAACTTATGGGTGTGAAATGTACTTCTCAGCAAAGCCATTTAGCCTTAAAATGCTTCATTCAATGCATCAAAGAGGAGTAACATTAGCTACAAGAGCATTTAAAACATCTCCCACTGAGAGCTTGTTTGTAGATGCTGGTGAGATGCCTCTGGATCTACATTACCAATGTGTGCTGTTTTGGAGCTGGTACAGATTTCAGAGGTTCCCTAAGTCCTTAAGCAGAACTTCCATCAGAAATGAAAGGCATTGGCAGTTTTATTAAAATCACCCCAGGCAACTGCCACCATTTGCTTTTAGAGTAAAATGTATAACCCACCAATTAAACATCCCAAGGACGGCGACTTTACCAGCTAGGTATTTGGTTAGCACCCTCTAGAAACTTCCAGAGGTAAAATATTGTAGATATTTTAATTCAACAAAAGCAGAAATGCCCTGTGATTCAATGAGATTAGTAGTTTCAGATCATTCATCCCAACATGATAACTTTGTTGCAGTTTTCACAGATGGCTCAAAGTCATATGCTGGCATTGGCTTTGGAGTGGTCTTTCCTGATGTAGACGGAAGTAGGAGATTATCATCTGTTGCATCTATTTTTGCAGTAGAATTCTTGCAGTCTTAAAGACCTTAAAAGAAGTTTTAACTTTGAATGGAAGCAGTTTTACTAAAGTATATTTTGACTCTAGAAGTGTTCAGTCTTTGGAATCTTTTAACCCTTTACACCCACTGATTTTAGAGATTATGGAATGGCTGTTGCTAGTGAAAAGAAGAGATGAAGAAGTCAGTTTATGTTGGATGCCTTCCCATGTTGGGATCCTTGTGAATGAGCAAGATGATCAACTCGCTTAAGTTAGTAGTCACCTCCCCAGAACCCTTACTACCAAGTAAGGATATATATCCTCTTGTAGGTCAGAAAATGAAAATCCTTTGAGAGTCCTTTTGAGAAAATATTGAAACTAACCAAAAGATATGTAATATTACATTGTCAGTATCGCCTTGGTCATATCCCTATATGTCAAGGAGACTAGAAACAATGTTGTGCAGGCTAAAGATTGGTCATACAGAACTTACTCTTGGGTTCTTGATGTCAGGTGAAAGTCCTCCATTCTGCAACAACTGTATTGTGCCCTTGACTGTGAGACATTTGGTGGTCGAATGTCCCAGTCTTGGGATTCTAAGACATGAGTTTCTTTCTTGGGGACGTGACAAAGAAGGACATTTTATCCGTGTTACAGTTCTCGGGGAGGATTGTAATATAGAGCAGTTATACAGCATTGTTAGGGAGGGAGGCCTCTCAAGTTTTAAATCTATATATATATATATATATATATATATATATATATATATATATATATATATATATATATATATATATATATATATATATATATATATATATATATACATATATATATATACATATATATATATATATATATATATATATATATATATATATATATATATATAATATATATATATATATATATATATATATATATATATATATATATATATATATATATATATATATATATATATATATATATATATATATATATATATATATATATATATATATATATATATATATATATATATATATATATATATATATATATATATATATATATATAATCCACAGTCTCCCTGAAGATGTTGGCAAGTAGAACCTCAAAAGTTCAGTCGAAGATGCCATGCATTCCCACCCTAAAGTAATTCTCCTTGTATTTTATAATTTACTTAAATTTTTTTTAACTATTTGGTAATTTATTAATTTATTTTTGGTCCAATTTTTTAAAACTTTGTTGATTTATTACTGTATTTTTGGTCCTATAATCACTGATCTGTTGTTTTTGTATTTCCTATTCCTTGTTACTTCTTTCAGTGAACACCGAATTCTTTGAAAGCTAGAATTTAAAATCAGTGGCCCTTGTAGGCATGTTCCATGTGAATGTGGTTCATCTTCTGATTAATAATAATAATAATGATAATGACTGACCAAGCGATTTCAAAACACGGATCCATCCCTGCACCTAACCGAACATTTTTACTTCTCCTTTCCGTAGTCCTCCTTTCCATATTTCTCATTCCTGCGTAGATAATTCGATATATATATATATATATATATATATATATATATATATATATATATATATATATATATATATATATATATATATATATATATAAAGCATTAAGCTACAAATGTCTTTTAATATCCAGTTCGCTCTACCTCGGAAATAATATATTTTCATATATGTTATCCGAAGGGGATTTTTTTTTTAGTTGATAATACACGGAAGACAAGAACTCAGGACTCAGTGACGCCTGAAACCACGCGGCCATGTGTGTGTGTGTGTGTATGTATGTATGCAGTGCAGCGTAGTTCTTCCAATAGCAATCATATATATTTTTGATAAATTACTCTTTCTCAACCCTCGGTCAGCCGACCGTCAGTGGTCATCACGGATATTTTTGTTGAAGTTTCAAAGCAAACATTGACCTTTCCTCTTATCGCGTCCGGTACAATGAACAAATATCTTCCCAAGAAGGGCCTGAGGTAAACAGCGGCCCAAAGTACATAAAATACCTGCCAGACTCCCCGAGTCGGTTGGATGGCATCTTGCCATTTTGGAAGCCCAGAAAGATTTTGTTTTTTCTTCGAATATTTAGTAGACTTTCTTTTGACCTTGAAATCTCGAGAATTGTGTCCTGCTAAGATTAAATCAGATACTTTGTACTGAATTGTTATCCTAATGCTGAATATCGCTAAAAGCGTAAAACCTGATACTTGCACTAATTTAATATATATCATTTGATTGTAATAGGTAATAAATACTGTCTCCCAGTCCTGTCAGCTAATAACCAGGTATCTTATTGACGGCTTATAAATGAACGCAGACAGTCTGGAGTTAAAAAAAGAATGCTTGCTTCCTTGTGAAATAAGAGTGAAAAAAATGCTTGCTTGCTTGTGAAATAAGAGTGCTACTACTTGCACCAAGAGAGATTTAGAAAAAAATAGTCGCGTGTATTAATTTTTCTCCATGCACTGTAGTTTTTTCTTTTGTAATGATGATAGTCTACAGTTCTAGAACCACGTGTTTCGGGTTGCTGCTGTCCACTCCGCAAGCTGGCTTCTCTCACCACTGGCTTTCAAATTAATTATGCAGCATGAAGGAACTTTGGTCCAAGTTTTGGACCGGTACGTAATGTCCGTCTGTCTCCTGTCTTTTATTTCCGTCCTATTTGACAGTATGGATACACTTCTTGTAAAAACAAAAAGTACTTGGAATGTGTGTTGAGACTCTCCACGCCATGTTTTTCAATTGTCCCTTCTTTGAGGTATGCATTTGACATTTTCATGTCAAATTCGAGTCAACAGTTGTTACGAAAAGCAAAGAACACAGGAAAGAACTCTAGTCATTTTTTTGTTCCAGTCACTTAAAGTCTCAATGTTCATCATTTTTGGCTAGTGTCTCCCCTTCCAGCGAAGCCAAAGTTGATTTATTTTCTCATTGTCGCTGACGTCCCCTAAAAAAGAAGCGAATATGCACATGACTATTTCTACTTTTTTCACCTTTTTTTCTTTTCGTTTAGATTTGCCCTCTCCGATTCTGGAAGGGTTTTCCTGCTGCAGGACGATGACAGCATTAGTTTCAGGCTGGTTTTTCCAGCAAAATTGCGCCGTGTATTTGTCTTATTCCGTGTAGAAAAATGGTAAAATGATTTCTGACATCTTACAATCATATTTGAGGTCTTTAGCAAATATTTGCAAGCAAACTTTGCTCCTCCTACTAACCAGCATTTTATAGCTCAACTTGAAGACCAGTTACCAATATTTTGCATCCAAAATTTGAGCATTGTAGGCAATATTTTGCACTTAAACTTGAAGCCAATCAGGCATATTTTTTTTAAGTAGCCAACATTTTTCTATTTTTGTTCAAAAGGCTGATTTCACAATTAAGTAAACATTGATGCTTTTATTTAGCCATTGAAATCTGATTACTTGGTGCAAAGTTTGTTTTCCATTGATATGATTTCTTGGTGTGAAGCTGATGTTGCCACAAATGTTGGCTTTAAATTTTGATTTTGCTTCTTGTATTGACTAGTTAGTGCAACGCTTGGTTTCACCACTTATATCGACTGCTTCTTGCAGTTTGACTTTGGCTGCATACTGCAGATTAATAACATTTATTTTCTTTCTGTAAATATCCAGCTGAGAACGCTTATGAACAGATTTAACAGACTATAATCTCAAGTGGGCTTCAAAGTTGAAGGAAAAAGTGATGAACAATTAAATTTGAGGGAATAGAAAAGAAAACCGATACACCTGAATTAAGGAAACATTAGCAGAAAATACAAATGCATTTGCTTCTCACATAAACGCTTGGAGATCAGAAGACTCCACACCTGCACTAGGCAAACTATTCTGCATTTTATTTGTAACCAAATTAAACTCACAGCAAACTGAGTAACATTAAATCTGATACTAAAAACTGACACTTTGCAGCAGCAGCCTGCCCAGTGTTGCGAGGAAGAACAGCTAGGTCAGGTAAAGAAGAGTGCAGAGGATGTTTGTCGTTGTGGTACATTTTATGAAACAAACATTATGAACTCACTTTACTTCTATGCCAGAGGTCAACTTTTAAGAGTTGGCAAAATACACGACTGATGACATGAGTATCAGTATCCAAGAGTTTAAAATGAGTCAGCACCCAAAGACCAGTATTAGCTCCTCAAATACGTTTAATTTGCTGTGAGTATTATCTACTTGCCACTAAGTTTGATTTTACCACGTGTTGGCTGTGTGGTATAGAGGTTGATTTTACCAAAGGTATTAGCTACTTGCTACAGAACTTAGTTCCTCGTTGGACGGGTTGGTATAGTTCTCGGATTGCACACTGCTGGGCCCGCATTCGAGTCTCCGGCCGGCCAATGAAGAATTAGAGGAAATTATTTCTGGTGATAGAAATTCATTTCTCGGTATAATGTGGTTCAGACTCCACAATAAGCTGCAGGCCCCATTGCTAGGTAACCAATTGGTTCTTAACCAGGTAAAATAAGTAAAACTTCGGGCCAACCCTAGGAGAGCTGTTAATCAGCTCAGTGGTCTGGTTAAACTAAGGTATACTTAGCTTTCTGCTACAGAACTTGATTCATATGAGTATTGTTTACTCACTGCAAAATTGGATTTTTAAAAAAAATTAATGGCTACTTGGTGCAAAGTTTGGTTTTGTCCGAATTATTGATACTTAATGCATAATTCCATTTTGCTGTTGACATTGGCCACATGCTGCAAGACTTGATTCTCTCACAGGTATTGGCTGCTTGCTGCTAAGTTGGATTTTTTTCTCCTGAGTATTGACACCTTGCTGTATAGTTTCATTTCGCCGCAATTATTAGATATTTGATGCAAAGATTTATTATTACCATGTAATTTTGGCTACTTGTTACAGTGTACCATTTTGTCACAAGCATTGGCTACTTGCCGTCAAGTTTGATTTTTGCCACAGGTATTGGCCCTTTGCTGCAAAATTTTACTACAGATCAAGCATTAGCTATCGACTGCAAAGTTGGATTTTACCAAAAGTATAGGCTACTTGCCGCAAACTTTTACCATAAAGCAAGTATTAGCTATCTACTGCAAAGTTGATTTTGCCACAGATATTGGCAACTTGAAATATTTGATTTTTGCTATGAGTACTGGCTACTTAGTGCAGCAAAGCTTTATTTGCTATTCATGACAAAGTTTGATTTTGCCAGGAGTATTTGCTACTTGCTGGAAATTTTGATTTTGCTACAAGTACTGACTACTTGCTGCAAAACGTGTCTTTACAATAAATGTTAGCTATTTGGTCAAAGTCTGGTTTTGCCACAAATATTAACGCTTAATGCAATGTTTGACTATCAGAAGTACTGGCTACTTGCTGCAAATTTGGGTTATGTCACTTGTATTGGCTACTTTCTACAAAGTTTGATGTTGCCACATACATTGGTTAGTTGCTGCAGTCTTATTTTGCCACCATTTTTGGCAGCTTACTGGAAGATTTTAATTTACCACAAGTATTAACTCGTGCTTACCCCATACAAAAATGGGAAAAAGCACGTTAAAAGAAGAAGAAGAAGAAGATTAACTACTTGCTGTTATTTTGGTTACTGCCTCAGATGTTTACCTCGTGCTGCAACGCATAAGTTTTTAGTATTATTGGCTAGTTGCTGCGAAGTTGGATTTTGTCACAAGTATTGGGTATCTGCTGTAAAATTTTAATTTCTTGCATGTACTGGCTACCTGCTGCAAAGTTGGATTTTGTCTCACATATTAGTTGCTTTCTGCAGTTTTATTTTGACACTGGCTTTTTTTTCAGCAAAGGCATACTTTTCGATAAGTACTGGTTACTTTTGTTAAGTTATCTTGCCACAAGTAATGGCTCCTGCGGCAGTGCTATTTTAGTGCTGACTACATGCTTGGCGGCAAGTTGCCAGTCATGTCAGAAAGTGTAACGACAGTGAGTTTCAAGAAGCCAAAACCACAAGGACACCTAGGCTTAAACTGCTACCAAAGTATGCTATATATACAATATATATATATATATATATATATATATATATATATATATATATATATATATATATATATATATATTTATATATATAATGTATTAATAAATTCCTTACTTCATTATGAATATAAACAAAAGAGTACATCGAAAATGTAAGCAAAAGAAACGTTATTAAGGAATATGAAAGTGATTTATAAATTAATTGACTTATTGTTAAGGTAAAAGTGGTATCCATTAAAATATGAAAAGTAATGTAAATGTTGTATATTGAAGATGCTCAATAGAAAAAAAAAAGGAATATAATAGAGTTTTTCGTTTTCGGTACGATGAGTTAGTTCGCTTGTTTATGAACTTATTCTATTCTACGGAAGTTTGCTGTGGTTAAGGCATTTTTGGCTTGCTTGAAAAGATCATTGTTTACAAATTTTAATAATAAAAATTTAGGACCTAAAAAACTCGTGTGTAATTTTCAAGAATTGAAAGACTTTTTAACACGACTAATTCGCTGACCGTTTTGTATCACAAGAATAGATTTTACGTTCGAGTCCTTCCTCTGGCGTAATCCTCAGATTTGTTATTAGATCCACGCATTGTCCCAGGCCGCGCCTTTTCCGTATAAGTTAGTCCTATCCCTTTCATTTGCTTCTTTCATCACACTCGTTTTTTTTTCTTTCCTAAGAGTTCTTGGTATCGTGGAACTGTGTGTGCCATTCGATCCTATGAACTTTCATCCATCCCAAATGCTGTTTAACAGCGGAAACATATTTGCTGTGAGGTCTGTAATTCCAGAAAGACTGTTGAATGAGGTAACGCAAACCTGCTAAGAGACGGGGCAGTATTGAAATGCAGCCTTTCCTACGCTGTCAATTTATTTTTAAAAACTAATGAGTGACGTTGTTTTGATTCTCCCTAACATTTATAGATAAGCGCGGTCTATTCTGAGTGCTGTGTTGCTGTGAGCATCACCACCACGTGCTCCACGACCTCTGAAGGGAGGCGCGGTCTCGTGGAACGAACACTTGTGACACAACTCTTCGTCCAAGCCGGCACACCATGGCGCCAGCCGCGTCCGGATACGTGCATTAGCTTATATTACAATAATTATTTATCGTGCTTACAGAATTCATATCGAAATATTTACAAGCATAGAATATTGCAATTATTGTGATGTGCAAAATTCTAATGTTTTCATTTAACTCTGACCAGACATATGAAAAGTTACGCAAAATGGGAAATACATAAAACACGTTGAGACGACGCCTTCCTCTCCTCCCATAGCAACACAAGGGGTAAAAACCCGTTTGTAAAGAACCCCGACCAAACTGTTTCAATTTGTTCTCCCTTTTGTCGTTTTGCTTTAAATAAAAGCGAGGTAGGCGTATGCACATCCTTTTAATCGCATAAGACATGATTATTTTTTAATTACGACGTTTTAGAACGTGACCCTAAAATTAAGTGGAGTTGCCTCGCCATTGGCGTGCTACAGCGTCGAATTCTTACTTATATTACCACTTGCATCCAATTATTGTCCTTACTAGTTCGATGAGTGACAGTGGTCACTGAGAATGTTCAAGAGAGAGAGAGAGAGAATATGTTTTTCCTATTTCTAGTTGTCGTGGTTGTGATGGCATAGGTCTTGAGGTACATATAAATTTTGAGTGTTGATATAATTATTTAAGTTTTTGACTTGCTCGTGTTTTTTCTTGGGTATTATCCAATCGTTTGTAAGTGCCTCATCATCCAAGCGTTACCAAATATGCCTTTGCGCTGAATAAGACTTAAATATCATTCATTTTTCAATTATGGTGTGTTCTCTCTGATGGTGGCTTTGCACCCTGAAGCGATCTCACGCCATGTCTCATTTTTTTTTTTTTCCATGTTTATTGCTTGCCATCCGTGACGTTAAGTTGAATGAGTAAGTGTTAACAGCTGAAGTCAAATTATATCAGATTTGGCAACCATTTGATGACCTCCATTATAGCCTACACCAAGCAGCATTTTTATTAAAAGATATCTGTGCTGGTCCTTATGTAAGATTCTGAATAAGACGCAAATATTATCGAAAAAAAAAACGCTTGCTTCACAGCTGGTTGTCCGATTACGGAAGTTAATCCGGTATTACTTGGATAGGTGACAACCATGCGCACTAGTGCCGCTTAAACACACCTGGGAGAGCCTTCAGAGGGAAAGCGATGTACAGGTGAATGGGTCTCCCTTTCACAAATCGGCTTTTTATCTACATCGCCCCTCCTTAGTAGCTCGTCTATGCTTGGGCAGTTCTGTTAATGGAGAACACTTGCCCATTAGTGCAAACCGTTTTACCTACACAATGATGATTGAGAATTTCGAAACTGAATCTTTTGGGGCCCAATATAAAAAAATAAAAAAAACTCGGAAGACGCATGTCTTGGCTTAGGCTAAGTTCTCCACTGAAAAACTTGCTGATTTATGTATGACTTAACCATCCATTTATGGAAGAAGGTTTTGATATATTTGATATGTGAATAGACTTTTTCACAGTAATTCGCTTGCCCCGAGTAATATCAGTCCTTCCTTGGAATAATAACGATTTCGGGCTGCTGTTAACAGAAAGAGCCCATGCTGGTATATGACTAGCTCAGTGCAGAAAAACAAGCTCCTAATTTGAGAGTGAACTTCATTAGGGTTTTTACTTCGCCTTGTTTCACAGACATGACTTTGGGCATTCCTGTCAGAGCCTTCTTAACTTTGATTCCTCCGAACTGGTCTTGTTTTCAAGTGTGGCGTTGCAGTCTCTTAGACACAGTGTAGAAGTCTTGAGCTGGGTTCTACGGTCTTTCATGCCATTCATTTTAGGATGTTGAATTTTCTGCTGTCCTTAATCATGTGTGCTGCTGTCATCACCTAAGGAGTGGAGTGTTGGCCTTACAAACCTTGGCAAATCCTTTGGAATAAGGTTTGTATCCCCCATGCTTTTATTCCCCCATGACTTTTCACTATATGCAGATGTACCTCTGCATATATACATATGTCACGTGTTCTGGTGATTTCAACTGCACACACGAGCACACACGTGCGTGTGTGCTTGTATTATGTGGTGCAGTCTTTTCTTCAATTTCTTCAAGTGCTATTGCACATGTGGCTTCCACGATTTACTAACAAATCTTCAAATATCTCCAGCACTCTTGACAGTTATATCAAGGAGCGATGAACAAAACTGCTACAATACTTGTATTTATTATTCAAGCCTTAGCTAACAGCCGTTTCTACCACCAAGGCTTGGTGTTCTTTACTGCATGTTCTTTTATGCTACTCCAGGTTCACAATGGAATTATGTTCAAATATATAACAGCGTACTGTAAAAAATGATTGAAAAACAAGGATCAAAAGAAAAAAAGAAAAATTTGAATATATAATGTAAGCTTAATAGCTAAAAAATTATTACAAATTTCTGGGCAAACATGCCTCTATGAATACAGTATATATATATATATATATATATATATAACTGGGAAGGGTAGAGGTTAGGGCAAGTCCAACTCAGTACAAGTCCTAAGCCCACATATAGAGTTTTGAGGTCAGGAAGTGTATCCGTCTAATAAGCTCCTGCCTAAGAAGCTGGTGGATGTTCATTAAAAACAGCAAGTCTGATTAAGGATTCTTAATTATAAAATTACACTTACACATATATCTACCCCATACAGGGGTTGTGCCATCAGTGTACCTCCCATGGTGGACTGCAGGCATTACTTAAGGTTCTTTGCAGTGTCTCTTTGGCCCCTAGTTGCAACCTCTTTCCTTCCTGTCACTGTTCCTCGGTTCATATTCTCCATCTTCCATCTGACTTTCCACCCCCTCCTAACAATTGTTTCATAGTGTCACAGGAGGAAAACTCAAATGTTTTACCCCTGTGACACCTTTCAGCCCTTCTTACTATCAGTTTCCCTTTCAGCACTGAGTGACCTCATAGGTCTCAATGCTTGGCCTTTGGCCTAAATTCTATACTCCTATATATATATATATATATATATATATATATATATATATATATATATACTTATATATTCATATATAATATATACACACACACACACACACACACACACACACACACACACACACATATATATATATATATATATATATATATATATATATATATATATATAAGCTGTTTCTAGCAAGGGGTGGTTCAGATGAAAAGCAAGACATTAATCACTGGCACATTCATTCTTAGGACACCAAATCTGGAGCCACCCCACCTCCTGGGGGTTAATGCATGATAGTATCAGCTTCGCTGCACAAGGTGCCAGAAGACTTGGATGACCCAGACCTTCTCGAATGAGAAGTATGAGGGGGGGGGGGAGGCTGGAGGGTAAGTGGAGAATTGTGAAAAAGCACAAGAAAAATATTAATGGCAGAATTTCACAAAGGACTTGTGTTGCAAGGTGGTGATGGTGATTATTATATATATATATATATATATATATATATATATATATATATATATATATATATATATATATATATATATATATATATATATATATATATATATATATATATATATATATATATATATACACACATATATATTAATATATTAGAGAGAGAAGTCACTTGCGATGTACGATATTTACATTTCGTGTGGCATGGTTATACTTTACTTGGTTTGTAGTAATTCATGCTGCAAAGGTCTCTTCACGTGACATTCTTGCAGAATTACGGATAAGAGTGAGTCATTTCCTTCTAAACTTGCTATTCGCATTGGCTGTTATTTTTTCGACCTTGAAATCCCAGCTATAAAATCCTCATGTTATATCCGGTTTGAGTGGAGTAACTTAATCATGTTTCGCATCTTGAAGTCTTTGTGAGTAGAGAGAGAGAGAGAGATTAAGCCAGATTCTCGTGTTATCTGATAATGAACTCTTTAAGAAACTAATTTACGTCATGGAAAAGTTATACCATGAAACGCTTTATTTCAGCTGACCAATACATATACAATATATGTAATTTAAGTAAAAAATCGACAAATATGTCACAATATTTTATATATATAAATATACTTAAATTTACTATGTACATACAAATATGTATTGAATAGTAAAATTAACTGTAAAATGTATTTTTCTAAATAAAAGATAAAAAAAAAAAATTCAGGTGACCAAAGACAATCCATGCTGACTCGTGTCAAATGACTGAAAGATTATCGTTATTGCCTTTTTAAAATCTTTATAGGACAACTTTCTGCTTACCTGACGTTTTGGTCGTTCGTGTTTAAAGCCTTTTTTCTTTGGAGATTGTTATTGTGCTGGAATTAGACACAACCAGACCATAATAATCCTTCTTAGGTAATACGTTGAAATTTCTCATCAAAGGAGAAATTGTAGACTTGCACAAGGCCTCAAACCTTTCTCTGATGTCTTCTGTAATGACTTATTTTTTGTTACTGCAATGTGAAATTTCCTTTTTTTTTTTTATTTCATAAAATTTACGGTATTTCTGAGTACCTTTTTTTATACTATGAAGGATACGATAATAGTAACATGAATTTCACATCAACTGATACAGAATTTTAAATTTAGTACCGCATTAGGTTTTAACCTATTAATTCCACTGGTGGCAATTTGATTTCTGTCACCTCTGAACTCTTTAAACTTATTTTGTACCTCAGTCTGGAGCTAACACCTAGCGTCTACGTTAAAACCGCACACACACACACACACACACACACACGCACAATGCACACATATTCATATTGTCATTTCATGATGATAACTTGCAAACATACATTCACAGTTGACGAGTATTTAATTTCCAAGGTCCTGGTGGGGCTGGCGACCTGGGTTTGAAAAGATTTATGTGATCTAACTGGCTCTGTAAGCTTACAGATTTTGGGAAAATAGGGGAGAATTTATGAATTCATTCAGCTATCGAAGTTCCCACCAGATAAATACACACAATTAATAAAAGCTGTGAAGGAGTCAGACTTCAGCACTGACTTTCTTTTTCTTATAAGAACCTGGGTATCATAATTTTCATTATGAATTCCCCTCCCCGCCCCCTTCCAGAAGAACAATGCCATTTGCAAGGTTAGATGCCAACTTGAGGACTGCACTCGTTATTCACCCACCTCAGCTTCACTCATATGAGTCAGCTAATGCTCACCTGTCGCATTTACAGTAGTCTCTTTGGAACCACTACTCTGAATTAGTTTACCTCGTCCTTGCTTTCAGAAAACGACCCACGGTCTATCCTTTTCCTGAGAGCGTTATTCACGAAGGAATGGGAAATTTGGCTACAAATATTGATCTTGAAGGTTCCTTGCTCTCTCCTATGTGTATGACAGTGGTCAACGCTACCATCTGGGCTGTATGAAATGGTTTATGTTCTTTTGAATCTGCTTTATTGACCCAACCAGTGAAGTAGTCTTCTAAATAGCTGATACAAAATAAACCTGTATATTGCCTCATTCGCATAATTCAACTGGCTGCAAATCTGCCACTGAAATTCAGGTATGCTACGGGAGTATTCACTGAAGCTTCGTGATCTAATGATCATCCTATCATTTTCATTCATAACGCGTACACATCCGTGTTTAGCAAGAGGACCGTGTCAATAACTCCCACGGGTAACAAAACAGTAACGGAGAAAAGAACTTGAAGAAGAATTTTAATGCAAATGTTGACTTACGTGTTAATTTGATCATTTTGAAGTAAAGCAGAGTATTTCATGGGCAAATGTCGGCATAATTCATGTGTGAAAGTGGGTTGTGCATATACCCTTTAGTGTTTTGCCGCTTCCATGTGTGAGTTCCTGCAAACTTTTAATTTCTGGAGAAAAGAAGTAAAAAATGCGCCGAAGTTTCTTCGGCGCAATCGAGTTTTCTGCAAAGCGTATAATGTTGTATGAGCCGCGGCCCACGAAACTTTCAGCCACGGCCCGGTGGTGTCCTGTCGTATAGCGTTGCCAGACGCATGATCATGGCTAATTTTAACCTTAAATAAAATAAAAACTGCTGAGGCTAGAGGGCTGCAGTTTGGTATGTTTGATGATTGGAGGGTGAATGATCAACATACCAATTTGCAGCCCTCTAGCCTCATTAGTTTTTAAGATCTGAGGACGGACAGAAAAAGTGCCGATGGACAAAGTCGTCTTAATAGTTTTCTTTTACAGAAAACTAAAAAGGAAAAAAACTTGACATGTTCTTCACAGTGGATCAGTTCCCAGTATAATTGTATCTACGATTTGATCTACTTACATAATCCTTCTTGAGTAAATCATGAAAATGGCGATCCAAGAATTTATTACTGATTATAGATGTTACAGTTTTCCTAAGGTACTGAGTTTCAGTGAGCAAATGAAATTTAAAAGCATTCCATTTAAGGGGTGCAGTTTTCTGGAGATGACTGTATCTTCTGTCTGCATCAAGAACTGGTATGTCGTGGAGAGGTGTAGTCCTTGTGGTCTAAAGCCACCAGAGGCAGGGCAGGTTTATTGGTTCCAGCGTTACAAGGACCGGGACCTACAGGAGATTAGTTTCTCATAAACCCCTTTCATGGTATAAGTTAAGCAGTGATCTTTTTTTTAGCAGGTTATTTTTTATTTTATGTTCTTTTATTTTTTTCATTTATTTATTTTTTTGCATATATGGAAACGAGAAAATGTATTTAGTGTATATATGTGTTCCAGTGTAGAAGCATATACCTCATACAGTTTCTTTTAAATTTCATTTTCAGTCATTCATCATCACGCGAATGACCTATTTGTTCCCAGTTCTAGGCCTCTGGCCTGGACCTGGTATTTCATCCCAATCCTTCGGGCCAGCCCTATGATAGCTGATAGTCAGCTCAGTGGTGTGGTTCAAATATCTTGATAATAATAATTAGCAGTTTAGTACTTTTCCAAGCAGCACAAGATTTTCTTGTGTTCTTGTATATTTGTATTTCGTCCATTTTTACGTTCCTTAACAAGTTAATGACCTATTTGCCTTGTCCTTTAAGAGTGTTTTGCAGTATTCGTTGCTTAGGAAAATGAGTTGCTGTTGACATACTCTCGAGTCGAAAAGGATAAAAAGAGGCTGCTGCTTAGTGAATGCCGCACCTATTAACTTGGCTCATGACAAAGAGGAGTTGGAACTCTGAGTATTTTACCTTGGCCAAGGCAGTGAGTTTTGGGAGGACCCTTATTTACTCCGCGTTTAGTTACAGGTTGCATTTCCACACCCACTTCAGGTAGTATGACTCATGCAAGCACAAGGTGAATAAAAATGTACTGGAGCAAATAACAGAAAACAGGCATTTGCATTTTCATTGCCGACGTCTTGGTTTGTAGAACATTGTACACTGTCTCAAGATTTTTCTTTTTCATTTATCTGAGAATGGTCTCACACTTGACATGCCGTCTGAATAACATCCTGAAAGAAGACTTATTTGAACACTTACATGCTAATTTTACAGTATTTAGCTCAGGAGTATGTTTATGAGAAGCCGGTTTTGACTGTCTGAATTTACAAATGGCAAAGTTACATATTCTAACTGCAAAAATACTGAAATTAAATCTTCTGGATAACCCACAGCAAAATATGATATAAGAAAAAGCACGAGTTCCTGAGTTCAGATCAATGTCTTTTCACAAGTCGCCTCTGTTTGCATATATATATATATATATATATATATATATATATATATATATATATATATATATATATATATATATATATATATATATATATATGTATGTGTGTATGTATGTATGTAAATATAAAGCACGTATGCTAACAAAAGCGAATTGTGAAAGACATTGATCTGAACTCAGGAACTCACCTTTTTTTTATTTCATATTTTGCTGTGGGTTAACCAGAAGATTTAGTTTCAGTATTTTTGCAGTTAGAATATGTAACTTTGCCATTTGTAAATTCAGACAGTCAAAACGGGCTTCCCACAAACATATTCATAAGCTAAATACGGCATGTCATTTTCAACTGCGAAGTGTGAGACCATTCTTAGATAAATGAAAAGGAAAGATCTTGAGGCAGCCCCGCGTAATTGAAGAGAAGAAGAAGGTCCAAATGACATAAATCTTTCTAAAAATAAATAACTAAAATGGTAGTGAAGACAAAATTTTAAAAAGAGCAACACTAAAAAGAATGTTTAGAATTTAGCAAAAATCCATGGCCATTTACTCTAAAAGCTAAATATAACATGCGATAAATTAAGATTACATTGAAAGGCTCGATATATATATATATATATATATATATATATATATATATATATATATATATATATATATATATATATATATATATATATATATATATATATATTAAGCCACAAGTTTCCTTTAATATCCAATTCACCATACCTCGGGAATACCTTACACCCAAGGGAAAATTATATATAAGTGATGAGTGCTTTGTCAGCAAGGGATTCAAACCGGTGTCTGGTTCAGAAACAACGAAAATACAGTGACTTTGATAACTGAACATAAAAAAAATATCTTGACGTATGTGACAAAAAAAAATAATAATAATTAGCACGAATTACAAACTTACCAATCGGCTATCATGTCTAGAGGTGGGTTGGTATTGATTCTAAGTTTAAAAATCTGAATTCTCCAGCCATATATACAGCAGAGTCGATATCAACCTCTCTCAGTGGGTCAGGTGGTAAAAGTCTGTATTTTCGTTGTTTCTAAACAAAGTGGCGGTTAGAATCCTACTAACAAAGAATCACTTTTCTTATAATTCCTCTTGTGTGTAAGATATATATATACACATATATACACAAATATTTATATGTATACATAGGTTATATACATACATATATATAATACATATATATATGTGTGTGTGTGTTTCAGATATCAAATTAACTAGGGATTACGTACATCTGTGGAACAAATCCAAGCTTACTGCAGCTTTGTGAATTGCTGTTCCAAGTCAGTACTGCTGTGAATTAGCAGGGATATGTGACGGCTGGAGTCATATTAAGGAGGTTTCCTATCGTTCTGCTATTTTTATTTTATTTTTTAGACTATGTCCTTTATAAGCCATTTTTGTTTTATGAGAAAATATTTTTTTCGGCTACAGCAAAACACTAAATACCATTTCACTTCATGTTGCTGGAAACCTTCAGTCATACATATCACAAGTTGTTTTTGTATCTTTGTCGGTTAATTAACCTGGCCCTATGCCAACACTGGCTCTTGCTCCTGGAACAGCCCACAAGTTACAAGACTTGGGATTCATTGACGACTTAAGATTCGTTGAAGAACACGACCACAAAAATTTAGGAGAGTCAATATTTCGTCATTTCCAGTGGCCTTCAATTCTCATGCAACGCTCAACTGAAAAAAAAAAAAAAAGAGTTCGTCCTGTTGCTCGAACGCTTCCTCCAATCTAATCATCAATGAAAAGATGGCTAAAAAAAAAAATCATCGGTCAGAACTAGTGCAACAAAGGTAAAAATAGCCAGATGAAAAGTTTATGTCTGTTATAGCATTTATCGTCAAAACTGCTTCATTTTGTTTGAAAGAGCTTGTCAAAAAAAAAATGTAGTATTTCGCCAAGAGTTAAAAAGAAAAATATGCACATCGTAGAAAGATATCCATTTAAAGATAACTTAGCGACATTAAATAACAATATATGTAAGTGATAACAGTAAAAGATTGAATTAAAATAAATAATTTTAGGTAAAAAAGTCAATAAGGTGTAAAAACCTGAATAGGTATCGGCTTTGAGAAATAATTTATTAGTCTGGAATAGGCTTTTTCATCAGAAGAACCTAACGGTGCTAACAGACGCATGCGTCTTAAATAGCTATAAGATTGCGAGTGTTCATGAACAAAATAACTGGTGAGGTGTTCTTTATATAAAATATAATTAAAGCATTTGACTCTGTAGCATATTTTACAAAACGGTGTTTTAAACATGAAAATGAGAAACTGCAAATAAGTGCTTAAAGCTGACCGTATAAAAGATCAGTAATAGAATGAAAGAAAAACGCCCAATAAAGATGCACATCAAAGAAGTTTGCAGGCTGTCTAGAATTTTACCCAATATATACCAACATTTTTAGAGATACCAGAAGAAGGCTACCATCCATACAAGGAGACCGTAGTGTAGTGGGTTAGTACCGTCAGTGCACCTCGTGCAGTGCACTGTAGGCAGTATTTAAGGTTCTTTGCAACGTGCCCTCGGCCCCTAGATGCAACTCCTTTAGTTTCTTTTACTTTACCTCCATTCATATTCTCGTTCTTCCATCTTACTTTCCACCCTCTCCTAACAATTGATTCGTAGTGCAACTGCGAGGTTTAACTCCTGTTACACCTTTCAAACCTTTTACTGTCAATTTCCGTTTCAGCGCTGAATGACCTCATAGGTCCCAGCGCTTGGCCTTTGGCCTAAATTCTATATTCAATTCAGTTCAGTGACGTGTGATAAAGATCAAGCAGTAAATGTGAATTAATTTTAGATTGGCATATTATAAAGCATAGTGATCCCACATCTTTTTGTATTTTTTTTAACAAGCAGTCTACAAGTACTGTAATGAAATTCACTTTCAGATATTGCTGTCGTTCAGCCCCGGCCCAACCCAGAGTCAATATGCATTGACTCTGGGCCAGCCTTTCTCACTAACAGCCCGTATACAAGAAAGGTCCAGATAAGACCTTTCCTCTGGGCCACGTAACCAAGTAAGCAGAATGAAATACCTTGGTTTGAGCTTCAAGGCAGTCGGCATCATCGCTAGGATTGGGTACTAGTCATCTCAACTCTCATTTTACCGTCATTTTTGATGGCATAGACTCACTGGTCACAATTTGATTATACCCTGTTCTTTTACTCACTAGGTGGGTCCTCCTTCAGTGTCATCGTATTTTATTTTCTTTCATTGTATTTTCATTGTCATATATAGTACGGCGAACTTTCTCTCAAGATTCTCCTGCGAGCTTCCGTTGAGTTTTGTCTTCCGGTACGTGCTGTCCAATAAGCAAGAAATTTACTGTCATAAGGCCAGTTCAAGCCATCAACAAAATCATCAACAATGAAAATGAACCTTCTGTAAGAGCGCTCTACAGAAACCAAGTAGCACACGGGCAGTTTCACCATGACGAATCTAATTCTTGCTTCCTTCCTATGTGTCTCCTTGGTGGCAAGTCGGTAATTTATAGCCAAGAATACAAACTGATTTCTTTTCATGGCAACACATCATCAAGGGGAGGGAGGTTACATTCCACAAGAACCTGGATACCAGGAACAGAGGTGGAAAATTATCAAACACTCATGGAATATATTCTCGACATTTTAATTTCCTTTCTTGATGAAGACAAGTAGACCGAAACCTACGAAAGGCGTTTTGTGTGGGTCTTGTTGATCATAGGAACACCGCCTTTAAAAGCCTAAATGTAACTTTTAGCTATGTGGACCGTAGTGTAATGATAAATACTGTAAAAAGAGATTGGGAATATTAAGTTGTTGCTAATTTTGAAATGACTCTTCGTAAAAATGAGAGCATTTCAGCGGGCAGCATCAGAAGTGATCGTAATGGCATTACGAGGGACGCTTGGACATATGTGGATATGAGATGAATACACAATAGGCTTCTCTCTTTTCTTAGGCGAGTGAGGATACTCTCCATATATTGAACAGACAGATCCTTGCAATGAAGCTAGTAGACTGGAGGAAGCTCTGTTATTCATAAATGTTTATTTTAGACTATTCATACGACGCCATCTCTTTAAAACCCCAGGAAAATCATGGCCCAACCGAGATTACAAATGAATCTTAAAAATGTGGATTACGTTACGTGAAACGATTTCGTATTGTCCAGAATAATGTGCAGTGGTAGTCTTTACCACAGACTACCATGCCATTTTTATAACAGTTAAACTCCAGTCTTCAAAAAACATCATGAACTGTTTGCCAGTGAATTCCTCGAAGCGTTCAGAATCGAGAATTATTCTTTCGAACAATGGCAAAATTACTTAGTGTTCTGAAGAAGTGTAAATATACAGTGGTAAGCGCCGTAAATTATTTTTTTCTTTGTAAAAACAATCAATATTGCTTATCAAAGTCATAAAGTCAAGAGGCTTGATTACTTTCTCAGCAAGAATTGTAATGAATCAAAGGTCAGTAAGATTTTGCTGATATAATGATCGATAATATAGGCGATGATTTGTTATTCGAGTAAAACTAGCCGACAATTTTGTGAGTGTGTGGCTGCCTGAGAGAGAGAGAGAGAGAGAACGATAGAAGGTAACTCACATGTAGACTGACAACTACACAAAAAAAATGATGGACAGTATAGAGACAAGAGGAAAAAGAAGAGTGAATCTTTATGATGAAAGGTAGCCTACATTTACAAACTAAGATAATAAGATAGGAGAGATAGAGAGTGATGCTTACAATAATAGGTCATTTACCAAGTAACAAGTTTGGCTTCGCAGAAAAAGAAAGAAAAAAAAGTTGTACATTCCTGTGAGACCAGTTTGCTCGAATGAGCAGCCAGATCCTCCTCCTTGCCAAAAGGGACACGGCGCTTTAGCCTCAAATATCCCTGAATTAAGGGTAATTCAATCATGCTGGTGGGGAGCTTTACTTCTTTGCACAAGTTTCTGTGTGTGTGTGTGTGTGTGTGTGAGACACACACGCAGAGAGAGAGAGGGAGCTACTGTTTTTTTTTTTCATTGGCTATGATTCTCTCTCCCCTTTTCTTTCCATATAGTTTTTTTTTTATTTTTTCACCGACAGGGGTATCTCTATCTCTAGTACTATGTCACTGACTGTTTCACTGGCTAAGATTCTCTCTCTCTCTCTCTCTCTCTCTCTCTCTCTCTCTCTCTCTTTGCGTTATTTCTGTTTCGCCAAGAAATCTCTTTTATCTCTTTCACTAGTTTCAGTTTATTGTGGCCGAAATCGCGACATTACGTTCGCTGAAAGCCTTTATTTTCTTTTTTTTTTTTTATTTACATGACCATACCACGCTAAAAAACAAAACCAATAAACAACACCTTCCTGTATCTATTGTGATTCAGTAATTTCTTTATAAAGTCAAGTAACTGTTCTTCCGAAAGGATGATAAAACACAACAAAGATTGCATGACAGAATCGCCCAGAGCATAATGTGTTCTACTGTACGTGACTTCAGTCTGCTTTTGTGTGTGACGAAATGTACTTCGTTAAAACAACGGTCTCTAGACGATGTCACGACATATATTTCGAATAACACAACAATCAGATTTTACAAATGATAATAATGAAGAAGAAAAATGTCGCTTTGCCACAGCTAAGTAACGAAGGATTATTAACAGATCCACTACTTTCGTCTTCCAAAAGATATCACAACAGATATTTGCCGTAAAATAACAACCAAAACAGCAAGTATAGAATTGCTCTAGAAATGAAGACAATTATGTAGTGTTTTACCACTGCCAAAAAACGATGAAAAGCAACAACAATAATCAAGTTAACAAAAACATGGTGTTCCTCTAAAATTGAGAACAAGAATGTTGTTTTGCCCCCTCTGAATAATGTCGGATTACGAGCAATTCCCACACCATCTTGGTTATAATAGCATTATGTAAGCATGCCACCACGAAAACGAGACCGGTGAGTCATGGATGTGCACCAAAACTCGAGAGGAACTACCGTATCAACAAGGGCTTTTATGCTAAGTGCCTTAAATGGGTGCCTCGGTGCAATTGTTGCATACTGCCAGCAATCGCCCAAAAACCCCGAATGCTGTTTTCGACGCTCCCAGAAGCCTGTTTAGAACTATTTCTGCGCTTTACGAAGCTTAATGGAGGCTGCTGCAGTGTGGCTGACACTGCGTTCGCCACGTTTTGTGCAATGCGCTTGTCGTGACTCCTTTTGTCATTTTAAAACTTCATGTCTATGCTGTTCTCAGATACTCTGGCAGAAGTTTCACTTGGTCTCCCATTGAGGAAATAGTCTAATGGATTCGTATAATGTCTTCAATGAAGAATAAAACTCTTGGTGATATCGTTGTTGAGATAGATGAAAATCTGTTATGAAAGCTTTCGAGAACCTCCTTATCTCCCCTTATCTGATGAGCTGGCTCTCGAAAGCTCTCTCAGTATATTTTAGTATATCGAAAATCACTATAGATTTCATTCTGAATTTCTGGAAAAATGCTTTGCTAAATCTTACCACCAGGCATTAACTTACTGATAAAAATTCAAAACTTACTGATAAAAATTCAACAAAATAAAAAAAAAAAGACAACAGAGACATGTAGGGAACATTGGGGAGATACATAAAAAATTTATTAATTCAACAAGTAAATAACAGTATATCAAAATACCAAAAATTTGAGGAATGTCTCGAAGAGCTTGGTTTTAATTGTGCCCTAAAGAATCGCTAGTGGCAGTCATTTACAATCATTAAGGTTAGCGTCGCGGGAACACAATTGCTGTAGCCTTTCGTTATGATTATTCTGGGTATTTCTGGCCAGTTATGCGTGATGGTGACGACGCATGGAAGCTCTCTCTCTCTCTCTCTCTCTCTCTCTCTCATCCACACACATGCACGCAAACAAACCCACGCACACGCACGGAAAGATGAATCATGCACTGTAACAATAATCTGTGGAAGATTGAAAATCAGGAATTTCAAGACATGCCGTCTGTGGCCAGTTTTAGACTTAAAGAGTTATCGGAGAAGGAACAACATAGACAATGTTTACTGTAGTGTAGTTAGCTTAACCATGCCTCTCGTTTTTTATGTTATTGTGTTGAGTATAGCGTCTTGTGCTCTCTCTCTCTCTCTCTCTCTCTCTCTCTCTCTCTCTCTCTCTCTCTCTCTCTCTCTCTCTCTCTCTCTCTCTCGCATATAAACAGCAGTACTCCTGTAATCTCTTACTTTTAGAAACATTAAACAATGACAGAGGAAAATTTTATGAATTAATGGGAGTCTATATGATAGTTCATTCAAAAGCAGCTTTTTGTTTGAAAGTGGTATACATAATGCCAATCAATAAACCAACCAGGTTCTTTGGGTAATGGCACCGGAAAGTAAAGTTGATGACCCAACAAAAGATTGATGCTTGACCCAAATATTGGGAAAGAAAAACTTAGACTCAAGCAGCCAAGATCCTCTGGTTTAGCGCACGTGGAAACATATCAGTCGTTCGATATCTTTTGTTTCCTCGATTTCTGTGGGAAGTTTGGGCATCAAGCGTTGACGACAGAATACCGTGATTTTCAGGGAAACCGAGATCTCGTCAGTCTTTCATTCAGTTCCTTCTCATTCCATCCATACACGTGCGTGATCAGTAATCTGGAAATTTTGCACCGTTAATTCTAACATGTTATTCGTGTCATGAAAACATGAAAATAGACTACGGTTACAATAATAAGGAGGAGACTAGAGTGCACCACTTATCTCTCTGGCTACATACGAGTCAACTTACAAAAGGTAGCGCCCTTTACGCGCAGATGCTATGATGAAAATGGTGAAGAACGTGCTCCATTTGTTCATCACTGTGTTCAGCATGTCTACTAGTAGTTTAGTTTTGCCGTCAATTATCTAAGCTCAAGCCATCGTGAACGGTAGTAAGAGTAAGTTAAGTATACCTTAGTTTTACCAGACCACTGAGCTGATTAATAGCTCTCCTAGGGCTGGCCCGAAGGATTAGACTTATTTTACGTGGCTAAGAACCAATTGGTTACTTAGCAACGGGACCTACAGCTTATTGTGGAATCCGAACCACATTATAGCGAGAAATGAATTTCTATCACCAGAAATAAATTCCTCTAACTCTTCATCAGCCGGCCGCGGGAATTGAACTCCGGCCCATCGAGTGACAGTCTGAAGCTTAACCGACTCGGCCAACAAATGGCTAGTAAGAGTAAGTAAAAATGATTGTATTGACCCCATGTCATTAATGAAAACAATTAATGGCATGATAAATTGAACTAATCTGTAAAATATTCATGAACAGTAGTGCAACCATATCATAAAAATTACGATAATAGTCTTTGCTGTACAATAAATACCAGATAGCGGTAAACAATTTAACTTCTACCTGATTTTTGGCGAATATTTTATTTTCCGAGGTCAAAGTGTAGACATTTTCACGCATGGCTAATTCAACTTGTCTTTTTGACTTTTTATTTAAGAAGTTTAGCTTTCTGGATGTACTACAATAAATATAAGTATTCGGCTTCAAAATTAGTATCTTAGTATAAAAACTGGCTTTGCACAAAGTTGCCAAAGAAATATACAGTATAACCAGTCAAGTCATGGTAGAGAATAAACAAATTTTCTCATCTTTTCCTTACATTTTAATGTATAGTACTTTGTTATAACAGAAGTAAACTGTATATTACTAAAAAAAAAAAAAATAAAAGTAATATATTCTAGTTTTGAATGGTTTGAAAAATTATCTTTGATGCTGTACTTTGATAATGCATTCCTTATATCAAAACATATTTTTTTTCTAACTTCAAATCGATATTTTACGCAGAAATATCGCTAATCGTAAAAGCAAGAAATTAGTGCAACGTAATCCAGGTGTAACACACCAAAAACAGTTATACAGTTATGCAGTAGTATTATCCCAAATGCACATAATTTTTCATCTTTCAAGAGGCAGGCTTATTGCTTCCTTTTGGGTTATGCCTTACTTTTTCTGCGTTCTTTAGGACCATCAATGATTACGGCTGTATGGGGCACATCCCTTTCAATCTTACCATATTATTAAAGGAAGATTTTTTGGAGTTTTACTAATTTGTTTATATCTGCAGAGTAACTAAATAGTTGGCAATCCATTTTTTAGGAATGTTCGGGATGAGATAGTTCTGACCAGATTTTATAAGTCTGGTCCGACCCTTTTTGATAATTCTTTAAACATGCAAAGACGTCCTATTTTTCTCATCCTTGTGAAATTTTGACAATATTACAGCGATGATGACCTTGTCAATACAGCCCAGATACATTTGGGAAACTGGTTTCCTAAGTGAATATACCTCCTACGACCCATCACCAACACTAACTTGTAATCTAAACATTCTCTAAATCGTGAAAACCTGCACCCTTCCCCCTTCTCCACCCCCCCCCCACATCTTTTTTACTTCTAATATGTACTATGCATCTATAAACCCCTTGAAATCCATAGTCCAAATATATATCTTAGACTTACACACAAATGGCTATATAACCCACGTATATATGATGGCCAGATTCTGGATGATGGACTGACTAAGAACTGTATGACTACAGTTCGCGAGGTCACCAATTTTGCCTCTTTTTTTTTTTTTTTTTTTTTTTTTTTTTTTTTGTATGACCCGTAAGCGTAAATCAGACATTCCTTAACCCGTGGGATCATTGTTTTCTTAGGTAACTTCTAAAATTATTACTAACCGTGAGAATATAACAAGTTCTTGCTTTTATTTATTTTTCAGTCGAAGCTTACAAATACGGCATTGCTTAAGGGATATGAATATTTGCTCTGTGATTAACGGAAACAGACCATTTGTATGAAACTGATCAACCTTGGCTGATGCATATGCTGTCATAGAGCTCGCAGGTGTTTTACATGTTCGACATAGTTCTTCAATTTAGCAGACATGGAGAGTTCCACAAGTTATCAGTGAGAGACGTTTCGCATTTTTTGTTATTTGAAGAAGTGCAGTTGCAGTTGAGCAACGACTTTATACAACGTTAAAAATACATACATACATATTATATTATATATATATATATATATATATATATATATATATATATATATATATATATATATATATATATATGTATGTATACATAATATTTAAATTTACATCAACCTCAAAATATGAATTTTAAGTGGGAAAATACATCTTGCCACAAAAATAAAAATCGATATTTACGATAAGATAAAACCAAGGTGAGTCTTAATGCGTATTGGTAGGCGGAGTTTGCCTTATACACTTGAGACTCTTCTTCAACAAAGGCTCACAAGATGAAGCTTGCGTACTAACTAACCACTGCAAATGAGTCTATCTGATTCCATAGCCCCATTGGTGAGCCAGTGGACCGCTAACACACGAATTGTCAAACAGACTGAGAACAAGAATATTTCACAGTGTTCTGCTTAACCTTACTGGCGACAACCAAGGACCTTTGGCGATAATGACACTTGATAGGCGGATTTCTTACTGAGGTATTAGTGAGTGCTATATTTGCACTGTTTGTAAATCAGTTGGTTGCCAATTTAAAATCTTAGGTTTATTCAGAGTATTCTTGCCTTTAATTAAATTCCTTGTTCAGAATAATGAAACTTATTTCCAAGAACTTGGTGAAGGTAAATAATTCAGAAAAAAGTAAAATACACGATCATTTACTTGATGTATCACACTCGATGTCGCAAAATTAAAGCAAGCGAAAAGAAATTGATTTTTGGTCTGAAACATGCCTTCAGAACCACTTTGCATCTGATTAATTTTTTGTGTCAAGGTACTTAGGGGCTAAGGATTTTGTCCATGGTTGATTTGCGTGTCGCTGTCCTTCAGTTACTGAAAAATTGCGGCCTACATTTCAACTCGGTATAGTGTGTCATTTCATGACTTCAGAAGGCGTTGTCAGTTACTTCTCAGGCTAAAAACATAAGTCAAGAAAGCAAAGTATTTCTAATAAGTGCATATAATATTGACGTAGAGGAGGAATTTGAAGAACGAAGCGCAAGAGAACAAGTTGAAACCGAATCAAACGATACTTTTTCCAGTCATCTTTCCCTTTCTTTCTACGACCATGACTGTGTGTGTGTGTCTGTGCCTTCTAGGCCTCGATATCGTATGTCTCGGAAAAGGGTGACGGGACTCGCCATTCTATACATGATTCATATCTGTATTCGAGTTATTCCTGCATGTCGGGGTCCGGTCCGCGATAAGCCTAACTGGAAATCCGAGAAATTCGATTCGATCAACCTTACCCAGAGAGACGGAATGGCTGAAAGTTATGTTTGTGTTGGATGCGAACAAGCAACAGGACATTGGCGTCGCCTCTTCTCTGTATATTCGTTGTTTTAACCTTGAGTTCAAGGAATTAGGAACAGCATATGGGTAGGGGAGGATGATGGGCGGGGGAGGGGGAGCTACACGAAACTGTTGTTCAAGGACGTTACTGTCTTTAGTTTTGTTAGCAGAATTATCTTGGATTTTTTTTTTCTCCATTAAGCGAATTATAATAGGGATACGAAAATGGCCTCAATTTATTCCCCATAGAATTTGTTAGTTTAGGACAAGTCCATTTAGATGACTGATACAAACTAAAACTGGGGGAGGGAACAGAGTAATGAAAACGGATTGGAAATAGTTTCTATTAATACATAGCTTAAAAGGATTTCAGGAAAACATCGGAAGGAGGACTACTCTAGATATTTCTACCTTTCTTCTAGGTAATCCTGCTTCAGGTGTCCAGAAAACTTATTTACGCAAGTTCAAAAATTTCATAATTAGGTCGTTCAGAAAAACATGAAGGGAAATATGGAATTTGGGTGTGAAAGCAAAATGACTGACTGACTGGATTTTTGGATTAGTGCAAGGTATCTGACGAGATTCTGGAATAAATGCAGAATAGCTAATTGGTGGGATTTGGAGTAATCACGAGTTAGTCACCAGGTAGGATTTAAGTAGATGCAGGATAATCATCAGGTGGATTTTGGAGTACGTGCAGGATAGCCACAAGTGGGACTTTGGAATAGATGCAGGATACTCATCAGGTGGGAATTAGGAATAGATGCAGGATAGTCACCATGTAGGATTGTGGAATAGATGCAGGATAGTCATCAGATGGGATTTGAGAGGAAGTACAGGATGGGCACCACGTGGGATTGTGGTGTAAATTCTGGATAACCATTGGGTGGGTTTTTGGAGTAAAATCAGGATCGTCATCAGGTGAGATTTTGGAGTAAGTGTAGGATAATAACTAGGTGGGATTTTGGAGTAAGTGCAAGATAATCATCAGGTGGGGTTTTCGAGTAAGTGTAGGATCACCATCAGCTGGAATTTTGGAGTAAATGCAGGATAATCATCAGGTGGGATTTTCGAGTAAGTGTAGGATCACCATCAGCTGGAATTTTGGAGTAAATGCAGGATAATCATCAGGTGGGATTTTCGAGTAAGTGTAGGATCACCATCAGCTGGAATTTTGGAGTAAATGCAGGATAAACATCAGATGGGATTTTGGAGTAAGCGTTGGATAATCATCAGGTGTGATTTTGGGGTAAATGCAGAATAGTTATCGGGTGGATTTTTGGAATAAATGCAGAATAGTCACCAGGTGGAATTTTGGAGTAAATGCTCGATAGTCATCAGGTTGGATTTTGGAATAAATGCAGAATAGTCACCAGCGAGATTTTGCACTCTGCTAGGCCCGAGTTCGAGTCTCCGGCCGGCCAATGAAGAATTAGAGGAATTTATTTCTGGTGATAGAAATTCATTTCATATTGTGGTTCGGATTCCACAATAAGCTGCAGGTCCCGTTGCTAGGTAACCAGTTGGTTCTTAGCCACGTAAAATAAGTCTAATCCTTCGGGCCAGCCCTAGGAGAGCTGTTAATCAGCTCAGTGGTCTGGTTAAACTAAGGTATACTTAAATTTTAGGAGTAAATAAAGAATAATCACCAGGTGGAATTTTTAAATAAATGCAGGATAATCATCAGGTGTGATTTCAGAGCAAATGCAGAATAGTGATCAGATGGGATTTTGTTGTTAATGCAGGATAAAACCAGGTTGGATTTCGGAGTAAATGCAGAATAATCAACAGGTGGGATTTTAGAGTAAATGCATGATAATTATCTGGTGGGATTTTGATATAAATGTAGAATAATCATCAGATGGAATTTTGGAGTAAGAGCGAGTGGGTTTTTGGAGTAAACGCTGAATAATCATCAGCTTGGATTTTGGAGCAAATGCAGTTTAATCATCAAGTGTGATTTTGGAGTACATGTAGGGTAATCATCAGATGTTATTTTGGAGTAAATGCAAGATAATCATCAGGTGGGATTTTGGAGTAAATGCAGGATTATTATCAGGTGAGATTTTAGAGTAATTGTTGGATAATCATCAGGTTTTATTTTGGAGTGAATGCAGGATAATCGTCAGGTGGGATTTATGGATTAAGCATCGGATAATTATCAGGTGTGATTCTGGAGTAAATGCAAGTTGATCATCAGGTGGAATTTTGGAGTGAATACAGAATAATCATCAGGTGATATTATGGAGCAAGTGTTGGATAATCATCAGATGGGATTTTGTAGTAAATGCAGGATAATCATTGGATGGGATTTATAGTAAATGTAGGATAATCATAAGGTGGATTTTTTAATGAAGTGTTTGATAATCATTAAGTGGGATTCTGTAGTAAATGCATGATAATCATCAGGAGGGAATTTGGAGTAAATACGGGATAGTCATCAGGAGGGAATTTGGAGTGAATGAAGGATACTTATCAGACGGGATTTTTGAGTAAGGCAGGATAATCTTCAGATAGGATTTTGGAGTAGTGTAGGATAATCATCAGGTGGGATTTCGCAGTAAATGCATGATAATAATCAGGTGGGATTTTGGAGTAATTGTCGGATAATAATGTATAATTTTGGAGTAAATATAAGAAGATCGTTAGGTGGGATTTTGGAGTAAGTGCTGGATAATCATCAGGAGGATTTTGAAGTAAATGCAGGATAATTATCAGGTGGAATTTTAGAGTAAATGCAGAATAATCAGATGGGATTTCGGAGTAAATGGAGAATAATCATCATGTAAAATTTTAGAGTAAATTAAGGACAGTCATCAGGTGGGATTTTGGAGTAAATGCAGGATAATCATCAGGTAGGATTTTGGAGTAAGTGCAGTATAGTCATTAGGTGGGATTTTGGAGTAAGTGCAGGGTAATCATGAGGTGTGGTTCTGGAGTAAATGCAGGATAATCATGAGGTGGGATTTTGAAGTAAATGCAGGATAATCATGAGGTGGGATTTTGGAGTTAGTGCAGGGTAATCATGAGGTGTGATTTTGGAGTAAATGCAGGATAATCATGAGGTGGGATTTTGGATTAAATGCAGGATAATCTTGAAGTGGGATTTTGGAGTAAATGAAGGATAATCATCAGGTGGGACTTTGGAGTAAGTGTAGTAAAAACGTTAGGTGTGATTTTGGAGTAAATGTAATGTAATCACCAGGCGGGTTTTGGGAGTAAAAGCAAAATAATCATCAGGCTAAGCAAAATAATCATCAGGCGTGATTTTGGAGTGAATGCAGAATAATCACCAGATGTGATTTTGGTGTAAATGCAGGATAATCATCACGTGGGATTTTGGAGTAAATGCATAATCGTCACCAGTGGTATTTTGGAGCAAATGTAAAACAATCACCAGGTGGGATTTTTGAATAAATCGTGATAATCATCAGGTGGGATTTTGGAATAAATGGATAACCATCAGGTGGAATTTCGGAGTAAGTGCAAAATAATCACCCAGTGAGATTTTAGAGTAAATGCATGTTATTCTTCAGGTGGGATTTTAGAGTAAATACAGAATAGTCATCCGGTGGGATTTTAGCATAAATGCAGAATAATCATCGTGTGGGATTTTGGAGTAAATGTTGGGTAATCATTTAGTGGGATTTTGCAACAAGTGTAGGATAATCATCAGGTGTGATTTTGGAGTAAATCCAGAATAATCATCAGGTGGGATTTCGGAGTAAATGCAGCATAGTCATCAAGTGGGATTTAAGAGTAAATTCAGAATAGTTATTGTGTTGGGTTTTGGAGTAAATGCTGGATAATCATTAAGCATGATTTTGGAGAAAGTGTAGGATAATCATCAGGTGGGATTTTGGTGTAAAAGCAGGATAATCATTAGGTGGGATTGTGGAGTAAATGGGTGAGAGCCATCAGTGGGATTTCGGAGTAACTGAAGAATAGTCACTATGTGGGATTTTGGAATGAATTCAGGATAATCAGTAGGTGGATTTTGGAGTAAATACAGGATAATCATCAAGACGAATTTTAAAGTAAATGCTGGGTAATTATCGGGTGGGATTTTAGAGGAAATGCAGGATAATAATCAGGTGGAATTTTGGTGTAAATGCAGGGTAATCATCAGGTTGGATTTTAGAGTAAGTGCAGGATAATTATCAACTGGGTTTTGGAGTAAATGCAGGATAATCATCAAGTGGGATTTCAGAGTAATTGCAGGATAGTTATCAAGTAGGTTTTTGGAGTAAATGCAGAGTGGTCATCAAGTGGAATTTTGGAGTAAATGCAGAATAATAATTAGGTGGGATTTTGGATTAGATATAGAGTAGTCATCAGGTGGGATTTTGGATTAAATACAGAGTAGTCATCATGTGGGATTTTGGAGTAAATGCAGGGTAATCATTTGATGGAATTTCGGAGTATAGGCAGGATACTCACCATGTGGAGTTTTGGTGTAAATTAAGGATAATCATCAGGTGGGAGTGTGCGTAAATGTAGAATAGTCATCAGGTGAGATTGTTGTGTAAATGCAGAATAATCATTAAGTGGAATTGTGGTGTAAATTCAGAATATTCATTAGGTGGGATTGTGGTGTAAATTAAGGATAATTATTGTGGGATTGTGGTGTAAATGCAGAATAGTCATTAGGTGGAATTCTGGTGTAAATAAGTATAATAATTAGGTGGGAGTGTGGTGTAAATGCAGAATAGCATCAGGTGAGATTGTGGTGTAAGTGCAGAATAATCATTAGGTGGAATTGTGGTGTAAATTCAGAATATTCATTAGGTGGGATTGTGGTGTAAATTAAAGATAATCATTGTGTGGGATAGTGGTGCAAATGCAGAATAGTCATTGGGTGGAATTCTGGTGTAAATAAGGATAATCATTAGGTGGGATTGTGGTGTAAATCCAGAATAGCCATTAGGTGGGAGTGTGGTTATTATTGTTATTAAAAAAGTTTAACCAGACCACTGAGCTGACTATCAGCTCTCATAGGGCTGGCCCGAAGGATTTCCTTGAAATGACAGGTATAGGCTAGAAGCCTAGCACTGGCACCAAGTAGGTCACTTGAATGAAAATGAAATTAAAAGCTGCAAAAAGGCATACGCTTTCATACTGAAACACACTCGCACAATAAATACATTTATACTCATGTTTCCAGATATACTCACTGAAAAGGTATATTAAAATTCAGAATGAATTAAGTAAAATCTTAAAATTTAGTTGTTTTAAAATTCATTAGACTGACTGATTGATTTTTTATATTTTATCAATTAACTCACAGCTTCTTATGAACATTAAAATGGGTATTACTGAAAATGTTGAAGATTCCGACAAAATTTCTTTTATTGATCTACTGTATATCCAAAATTTGATAATCGCTGCAGGTTATATTCTGGACATTCACATAGTACATGCTTAACTGTTATCAACACTTCGCAATCTGGACATTTTGGAGGAGGGCCACATGGACTGTTCATTAAGTGTCCATGTGTCAAACGAGTATGGCCTATTCGAAGACGCGTCAGAATTACACGTGTGTGTGTCTCTCTCTCTGATATGACAAGCTCCATTTTCCAACACTGGATTTTATCTGTTTCAATTTATTATTTTCAGGTTCTTCATTCCATATATTCTGCCACTTACTTACAATGATTGTTTTTATATATCTTATATAGTCACTAATAGGGATGTCTACATTTGCTCTTGTCATGTGGACTGCTTCTTTAGCTGCTTTATCAGCCTCTTCATTTCCCTTAATCCCCACATGGGCAGGGATCCAACATATTTCAATATTTTTTCCCGTATTATACAATTTATGGAGTGAAAACTTAATATGTTGTACATATTATTTTTTTCATTATAGCTTTGAATGACTTCTATAGCGCTTCTGGAGTCGCTAAAAAATCACAAAATTATTACATGAGGCTTCTCTAATTATTTCTATGGCTGATGCTTTTGCACATAACTCAGCTGTAAATACCGAGGCATTATCTGTTAGAGAGAGCTGATACGTTTTGTTTAGGGATACTGCAGCAAATACCACTCCGTATTGTGACTTAGATCCGTCGGTGTATATTGCGTAATGTGGGCCTTCTCGGATATATATTCTACTGTATGTTGTCTATGGTATTCTGGAGTATATGAATAACTTTTTGATAAGTATTTTAAGTGTGTACGAATTCTCATTTTATTCATTGTCCAAGGAGGAGGTAATTTTTATATTAAAGGTAATTGTATATTTATATTTAGCGACTCAAACAATCTTCTAGCTCTAATTGGGAAAGGAGGTGGATGATTGTTTATAAACACATCTCTTTATCCAAATAATTTTTTGGTTGGAGAATCATTTGTCTGAATTCTCAGAGCACTCTTCATTGTTACTAGCTCTCTATGGAGAGAGAGAGAGGTAGTTCACCACATTCAACTTGTAAAGAAGACGTTGGTGATGATCGGAAAGCTCCTGAACTTATTCTAAGGCCTTCATTGTGAACTGGGTCTAATGTTTTCAACGTTGCGTTTGATGCCGAGCCATATATTTCGCTTCCATAATCAATGATAGACAGGAAAGTAAGGGTATGTCTGTCGGCCCCCGAAGTAGTGTTCGATAGTTTTTTTAATTAGGTTTAATGCTCTTTTACATTTTGATTTCAGTTATGTGGGCTTTCCAGTTTAAATGAGTATCAAATACTAGTCCCAAAAATTTTGCTGTTTGGCCAATTGGTATGGAATGATTTCTGATTTTTAAATCTATTTCTTCACCTTTTTTCCACTTTTTATTTTGATAAAACATTACTGCCTGAGTTTTTTTGTATAGAAAATTTAAAGCCTACAGATGAGGCCCATTCATCAATTTTTATTATTGTTTTATTAATGATTCGCTCTGCGTGTTTTATGAGAGATGCTGAATAATATATGGCAAAATCATCCATATACAAGTTACTTTTAATTCCGATTGGTAGATTGTTACTGATATAATTTATTGCTAAAGTAAACAGTGTGCTACTAAAGACGCTTCCCTGTGGAACACCATTTTCAAGTGGAAATGTACTTGACAATACATCATCAATCCTCACTTGAAAAGTGCGATTTGTCAGAAAGTTTTGGATAAACCTAGGTAAATGTCCACGGATGCTGTTTGTATGTAACGTTTTTAGTATTACATATATTCATGTAGTATCATATGCCTTTTCAATGTCAAAAAAGATTTTCGTTCAAATCCTCTTCGTTAGTGGTCTTCCAAGTTAGACAGAGAATCCAGTGTAGATCTGTTACACTGTGACCCAAATTGAGTGGGAATCAAAATTTTATTTTCTCGAATGTGCCATGTTAGTCGTGCATTTACCATTTTCTCTAGTAATTTGCACAAACAACTTGTTGAAGAAATTGTTCTGTAATTGTTTACATTACTGGGATCTTTTCCAGGTTTGGGGATAGGAATAATTATAGCATTACGCCATTCATCAGGAAATAAATTTCGAAGCCATAAGTGGTTATAAAACTCCAATACGTATGACTTTGCCAAAGGTGCTAAATGGCAGATCATTTCAAAAGAAATACTGTCACCTCCAAGGGCAGATTTATTGCTATTTAACAGAGCAAATTCTAGCTCTTCAATGTTAAATTTCCTATTATAATATATATCTTCTATTGTTTCAAAATTTATTGTTATTAGTTTTATACTATGTATTTTTCTTTGTGCGGAAATACTCATCTGAATTTTTGTCACTACTTACTTTGGCTAAATTTTCTCCTGCTACATTACTTATTTCTTTTGGCTCAAGTATGCTTTTCCCATCTTTTATTATGACATGTCTAGGTGGTTTAACATGGGTGCCATTTATTTTCCTGAATTTTTCCCATATTTTTTGTGTGGGAGTATTATTAGAGAGAGCTGATAGATATTTCCTCCATGAAACGATTCTTCTTTAATTACTTCTCTTTTAAATTTTCCAGATATTCTGTTATGAAGAGGTTTTAATGTATCAATTTCTAATAATAATAATATAGTCAATTTTTGTAAAGTTTCTTCTAATATCGTTAATGTTTTGTTTATTTTACTGAACTTTCTATTCAAATTATCTGATCGTCTTCCAATTTGGTGTTTTATTTTGATTAATTCCGTTAGTTTTTCAGACCACCAGGGGACTTTGTGTTTGGTTGGATGAGATTTGGATTTTGGTATTGCTTTATTAGGAGCATTTTAAATGAAATCAACAAGAAATTTATTAGTTTCATTATGGTCTTTTAAATATTCAAATGGTGGGATACTCCCAGCGTGGAATTCATATTGCTCCCAGTCTGCTTTATAAATGTTATGTTGAGGGGACATGCTTGGTGGGATTATTTGGTAATAAGGAAATTAATATTGGGAAATGGTCACTTGTGTGCAAGTCGTCAACTGTATTCATATCCAATCTGTCAACTATGTTTGTTGTACATAGCGTTAAGTCGATTAATGAAAATGTTCCATGTGTTTTAGAAAAATGTGTGCTGATTTCGTTATCATCTATGCAGCACATGTCATATGAATCTATGAATTCTTCTATTTTACTTCCTGCTCTATTTGAGTCTGTACAATTACAGTCCCACATCGGGTTGTGGGCATTAAAATCACCTACTATTAATGTAGGTTCCTTGGCATTATTAAGTAATTCTTTAAGTTTGTCAAAGTTATAATTTTTATCAGGTTGGTTGTATAAATTGTAAATTACATAATGATCGTTTTGTATTCGTTTTCTAATACTCGATATTTGCAGATCAGTAAAGTTTACAGGTACTTTGCCATAACATACTTTGTTATGTACATATATAGCAGTACCTAAATTTCCTTCTTCCTCTCTAGATGAGGATGCTAAGGTATATTTACCTATTGTTGATATTGTTTTGTTGACATGTTGTAAACATAGTATCATTGGTTGGTATTCTTTTAGTAATCGTTATATTTCTCCTAGGTGTAATCTGGTCTGCAGGCCATTTACGTTCCATTGTATAATATAGGTATTGAAAATATTTTATTATAGCGGTCGAGTTTCACTATCTTTTTTTGTATTATCAACTTGCATTTTTTCTAATAATTTACTCACGACATTCATTTGTTTTTCTTTATAATATACTAAGTGCTCAATGCACATGCAGCCTTTTTCATGGGTACTCAAATCTGTGGTTTCTTATTTCCTATATTTCATAAAATTTCTTATAATGTTTGTTAAACCATCTTTTGTTATGTTTTTGTTATATTGCACAATGCAGTGAAACAATCATTACATCCATAAGAGTTGTCATGTATATTTCTTTCTTTATTTGTTCTTGTTTTACCAATTATTGGTGATGGAGTAATCTCCTGCTCCTTTGACATATTCATTGTTGTCTATGGTACGGTTGTCTTCCACTTCTTCGGTATTTTGGATATCTGTATCCATAGGTTTTACTATTTTTTTAGGAGGTAATGGTATATCCTTAACTTCCTTTGTTTTTGTTCTATCTTCATAGCTTTTGTCTTTGATTTGACCGATGTTTCTCTAACAATTGTTGGTTTCTTTGTTTTGGCTGGTGTTCTTTCCAATGGCCTTTTTTTATCTTTAATTTCCAGTTTATCAGGTCCCTCCTCTGTTACTTCCTTAGTAGTATCCTCCTGTGTTCCTATTTGCATTAATATTTCAAATGAATTTGATAAAATGATATCCATACCATTTGTACCTGTTTCTTTATTCTTTACCATTTTAGTTTTTTTCCCTTGGGCATTAACTTCTTCTTGCGATTTACTTTTCTGTGCTTCGTTACTTCTATTTCTATGTTTTTTTGTTTCATTATTGATTCCTGTTATTGAAGAATATGTATGTTTCTTAGATGGATCTTGAATTCCTCTCACTTTTAATTCCAACTTAGCCTCTTTTATATACATCCCTGTTCGTTCTTGTAACATTTTCAATTCTGTATTGTATATATAGTAAGAAATAGTATTATGGTCTCAATATATGAGGGAAAGGGTGATATACAAGACTGCACAAATTACAGAGGGATAAAATTGATATCTGATACTATGAAGATATATGAACGAATTATAGAGAAAAGAATAAGGAATGAAACAACAATAAGAGAAGAACAATTCGGGTTTATGCCGGGAAAGGGTACAGTAGATGCAATTTTTGCACTAAGGCAAGCAATGGAAAAACATGCAGGGGCTATATCTAGTATTTATTGATCTGGAGAAGGCATGTGGTCGGGTACCTAGGCAAGAAGTTTGGAGATGTATGGGAGAGAAGGGTGTTTCAGAAAATTATGTTTAAGTAGTCTAGGATATGTATGCAGAGGTTACCACTCAGGTAAGGAGCACTGTCAGAACAACAGAAAAGTTTAGTGTAAGTGTTGGTTTACATCAAGGTTCAGCTCTCAGTCCCTACATCTTTGACCTTGTGATGGATGTTGTTACATCAGATGTCAGAAAAGAAGTCCCGTGGTGTGTGATGTTTGCTGATGATGTTGTTTTGGTGGACCTGACTAGAGAAGGGGTGGAAATAAAACTAGAGTTGTGGAGACAAGCACTTGAAGATCGAGGTTTAAGGATAAGCAGAGCTAAGACAGAATATCTGTGGATGGGAGGGGAAGGAAAACAGGGTGCAGTTAAATTAGGTTGAGACGACATCAAGAAGGTTACCACTTTCAAGTACCTTGGGTTCTGTGTGATGGATGATGGTGGCATGGACTCAGAAATAAACCACAGGATACAGTGTGCTTGGATGAATTATTGGAGGAGGTCATCCGGAATGTTGTGCGACAAGAGGATTAGTGCAAGAGTAAAAGGAAGGTTATATAAAAGTGTAGTTAGACCAGCGATGGCGTATGGGGCTGAGACGTGGTCAATAAAGAAGGATCAAGAAAGGAAGTTGGAAGTGGCAGAGATGAGGATGTTGAGATGGATGTGTGGAGTCACGAGAAGGGATAGGATCGGAAACGATTATATTAGAGGGACAGTCAAAGTGGTAGAAGTGTCAAAGAAGATTCAGCAAAGAAGATTGCAGTAGTTTGGTCATGTCATGCGTAGAGAGGAGGATCATGTGTGTAGAAGGGTTAAGAGAACAGGATACGCAAGATAGAAGAAGATGGAGAAGGGTTTACACGGAACAGCGACCCATATAGAGATGGGTAAAGGCTGAAGACAGAAGAAAAAGAAGAAGATTGTATATATAGTACATACATTCTGTGGACCTTACATGATGATCTTATCCACAGTTTACACATTTTGGCTCACTACATTTCCATTGTGTGGCATGTTCGTCAGATCCACAATAAACACATACAGGTTCATTTCGAGTTTTTCTTTGTGTGTGTTCATTTTACTACAATTTTGACATTGTAGTAGCTTTGGAACATAAGGTCTCAGTTCTCTATTTTGGCCCAAAATTTTTATTTTTTGAGGTAGATCTTGACCCTCAAATTTTATTTTGGCAGTTCTTGATACTTTATTACTCTGTTTACTTGGTATTATATATACCTCACAATCCTGGACTTTGGTATATCTCATTTTAAGAGAGTCCAACAGCATATTCTTATTAACCGGTTAGTCATTATTTTCAGAAAGTACAATAGTACCCTGAATGTTATTCGGGGTACTATGCTTCTTTACTTTTACATTCACATTGTCGATACTTTTTATGGATAGATAGTCTTCAGACTGGTTTCTTGTTGTGGCTTCTATAAGTCACGTCTTCATTTTTATTTGTCTAAACGACATTTCTGTTCTTGAGTGTCTTTTTAATAAGAAGTTTTCCAACTTTAGGGCTGAGATTTGTTGTTTCCATGGTTAGAAACCTTGACCAACTTTCACTCCCAAAGAGGGAGTCGAAATGAGTCAAGGTTGGGTCAACACGATATTTACTTCTTTTGATTTGTTGTGCACTGGAGCATAAGGTTCCAGTGTGATTACATTTGGATTCTTTTTTGTTTTTTCTAAAGAAAGGTTGTTAGAGGAGGTTCCAGCGGTCGTCAACTGTGCCGAGTCACTACCATCAAAGGGCCCAGGGGTACTCGAATCTTTATTTTCACTTAGCATAAAGATTTGAGGGGAGAAAAAAAAAATTAACCTGAAAACCTTAAAAAGATATTATCAGCTTTTCATGGAGTTTTATTCTTCCGCCAATGGCACAAGTGAGAACCGACTTCCAAATGTCCGCTCCCTACTCTACCCCATAGGGGATGGCACAATATGATTAGAGTGGCCCAAGTGTAAGCCAAACCCACTTGCTAGGACTGAGAGTGTTACAAGAATACAATCATCCCCACCCTAATCATGTTTTGGGTAAAACCGGATAGAATGCCGAGAGCCCTATCCCCAGAACCAGACTCCCCCTGGAATCCATGGTCCAGCCCTAAAGAATAGTTCCCCCTTTGAGCTATAAATCTGATAACTCTCAGGTCTGAGCATTATCAGGCAGTTGATGGTCCTACCACAGTTCCCACTATTTAGCTTCGGACATAAACCCAGTCCCAGCTATGATACCTTTTCCCATTTATCAGGTACTATAAATTTTAGCAAAAGTGGAAAATTCTACAAAAATTAATCCAAACAAATGTATAATGATATATGGGACTCTTGGACTCAAACCTAGGAACAAATTCCTGGGGTTCAAGAGCCCCCGCAGTACATCAAGGTGGTCCCATATCGAGGGAAGGAATTGTGGTGTAAATGCATAATATTCATCAGGTGAGATTATGGTGTAAATGCAGAATAGTCATTAGGTTGGGTTGTGGTGTAAACAAAGGATAATCATCAGGTGGGATTGTGGTGTAAATGCAGAGTAATCATTAGGTAAGATTGTGGTGTAAATGCACAATATTCATCACGTGAGATTATGGTGTAAATGCAGAATAGTCATTAGGTGAGATTGTAGTGTAAATGAAGGATAATCATCAGGTGGGATTGTGCTGTAAATGCAGAATAGCGTTCAGGTGGGATTGTGGTGTAAATGCAGAATAGTCATGAGGTGAGATTTTGGTGTAAATGCAGAATAGTCATGAGGTGATATTTTGGTGTAAATGCAGTATATTCATGAGGTGAGATTGTGGTGTAAATGCATAATAGTCATCAGATGGGATTGTGGTGTTAATGTAAAATATTCATTAGGTGTGATTGGCGTGTAAATGAAGGATAGTTATCAGGCGAGATTGTGGTGTAAATGCAGGTGGGATTGTGGTGCAAATGCACATTATTCATCAGGTGGGATTGTGGTGTATATGCAGAATAGTCATCAGGTGGGAATGTGATGTAAATGCAGAATAGTCATCAGATGAGATTGTGGTGTAAATGCAGTATATTCATGAGGTGAGATTGTGGTTTAAATGCATAATAGTCATCAGATGGGATTGTGGTGTTAATATAGAATATTCATTAGGTGTGATTGGCGTGTAAATGAAGGATAGTTATCAGGCGAGATTGTAGTGTAAATGCAGAATAGTCGTCAAGTGGGATTGTGGTGTAAATGAAGGATAATCATCAGGTGAGATTGTGGTGTAAATGCAGAATAGTCATCAGTTGAGATTATGGTGTAAATGCGGAATATTCATCAGGTGGAATTGTGCGTAAGCGAAGGATAATCATCAGATGGGATTGTGCTATAAATGCAGAGTAATCGTTAGTTGAGATTGTGGAGTAAATGCACAGTATTTATCAGGTGGGATTGTGGCGTCAATGCAGAATATCCATTAGGTGGGATTGTGGTGTAAACGAAGGATAATCATCAGGTGGGATTGTTGTGGAAATGCAGAATAGCATTCAAGTGGGATTGTGGTGTACATGCGGCATAGTCATGAGGTGAGATTTTGTTGTAAATGCAGAATAGTCATCAGGTGGGATTGTTGTGTAAATGAAGGATAGTCATCAGGTGGGATTGTGGTGTAAATGCAGAATAGTCATCAGGGGAGATTATGGTGTAAATGCAGTGTAGTCATCAAGTAGGATTGTGATGTAAGTGCACAGTATTCATCAGGTGGGATTGTGGCACCAATGCAGAATAGCCGTCAGGCAGTGTAGTCATCAAGTGGGACTGTGGTGTAAATGAAGGATAATCATCAGGTGGGATTGTGATGCAAATGCAGAATAGTCATCAAGTGGCATTGTGGTGTAAACTAAGAATAATCTTCAAGTGGGATTGTGGTGTAAATGTAGAATAGTCATTAGGTGCGAATGTGGTGTAAATGAAGGATAATCATCAGGTGGGATTGTGGTGTCAATGCAGAATTGCCAGAGTTGATTTTGGAGTAAATGCGAAATGGCTAACATTTGAGATCTTGGAAAAAAATGAAAAATGGCTGATTGATGGGATGACGTAAAGAAGAATAACCAGAAAAGAAAAATATAAACTTGAGTATGGACAAATAAACAAACAGACATATACACACATTCTTGATGTATGTCAGTACCAGAAATGAAATGCAAAAGGCAGAATTTAGTGTTCTTCTATATATAATTGTGATAGATGAGCATTTTCAAAGAATCTTAATAGTAAAACCCATCGTTACCACTCCCACCCATGGCATTGAAAATGGTAATTGAATGTAATGCATATTCCAGTACACCAAGTGAAAAGGATATTTAGTGAAACGTATCAGTGCTCGGTTCATTACATATGATCAGGTTTAATAGTCTGCCTTTGAATGAAAAAAAAAAACCTGAAATGATACTAAAATATAAACATAAATCTGAAACTCGAGTATATCGCTGAGCAAGCACTGAAGTCAGTGTTGGTAATAAACGTGTTAATTTCCCTTTCCTTAATTTAGTGTGTTAGTGAGAGATTAAAAACAGTGGTTTTATTTATTTATTTTATGTATTTTATTTTTATTTATTTATTTGTTTATTTATATATCTATTTTTTTATTTACTCAAGTTGCCGAGGATCACCGAGGAATCACTGACAAAAAAAATGATCCAGGATGAGAACTAGTAATCATAACAAATATCATTATTGTGATGAACGGGAGTCACGAGACCACGGGTATCATATAGGAGCAAAATGAAGTTAAAGAAGGTGGACAGCCAAGTGGAAAGAGATCAAAGGGAACCGTTGAGTAATTAAAGACGTGAAGCCATGCAGCTGGGCGTATAAAGGAACACTGAAAAGCCTTGAACATTATCCACTGTGTGCCAGCAAAGGCACACTGTAAGCAGTGCTCTCCTACGGATAAATGACTTATCGGTTTATTACCAATGAATTATCAACTTCTACTGATCTTAATAGTGTAGGGCTTTTCAATATTTTCATAAGCGTTTCTCTTTCTCATACAAAAGATATTTCCTTCCAGTTCTCTAGCGGAACTTTCTTTTTCCAAGTACTTTTTCTCGTTCCAACCTTCACTCTCTCTATGAACCTCTTTCTCTTCCTACTGAAGGACACCTTAATGTTCAAAGGGTGTCAGTCCTCCCTGTCCTCTTCTCTGGACCTTTTAACCAGTTTTTTCTTGTCTAGGAATGCTCTGGGAGAGAGAACCCATCCCCATATAATCATGAGTTAAAAAAAAAAACCATAAACCATGAGGCAAATAAAAAACAGACAAGAAACACAATGCAGTTGAAAATGGTATCTCTTTCAACAACAACAGCAACAAAAATAATAATGATAATAATAATAGTAATAATAATAATATTATTATTATTATTATTATTATTATTATTATTATTATTATTATTAATAGATAAATATACATTGATATGTAAAATCCTTAAAGGCCATGACTTGCAAAGCAAATATCTAGAGAATAGGATACATTTGTTGAAAAAGAAGTCAGTGGTGCATGGCCCTTTAAATTAGTAATTTTATTATGAATTGCCTAAAATCTGAGTGAAATCTGCCTCTGTAATGCGACATATTATCGCTGCTTGTATAGTTTTCTGATAGACATATCCTCTAAGTACGTTTGTAGTTGTCAACAAAAGATATCTATGAAGGGCGTGTGTTGTTGTCAGCCCAAGATATCTCGGAATGCCATAGATATCATCTACATCACGCCTACAGATAGCCTGGAATTACGTGAATAGCGCCAGTAAGAAACGTTCTTGAAATATCTGCATGGTTGTCACCCTCGAGAAATTCATGAAAATGCGTATATGGTTGTCAGCCGGATGTATTCTTGAAAAACCTATACAGTTGTCTGCCAGAGATATCCTTAAAATACATTAGTTGTTAGCCAGTGATAATTAAATCGTATACAGTTGCCAGCCATAAGTATCCTTGAAATACGTGTGCGGTTGCCAGCCAAAGATATCTTTGGAATGGGTGTGTGGTTTGCTGCTAGAGATATCCTAAAAGTAATGGAATTGTTTAGTCGTCATCCAGATTTCTAGTTACCACAAACACGGAAAAGTACACTACTTTGTATTTTTCAATACTTGAAAACCCTTTATTTTTGACATAGGTAATTAATATTATTATTTCAATCACCACGCATGAGCTTACTTTATTATCTAAGTATCGGTGTGACTTAGTATTTATCGGCAAACTTATTTATCGGCAAACGTAAGTTGTATTTGATAAAAACACCAAGGGGTATTGTATTATAAATGTGGTCTTTCGCATGTAATATCCCAAAACAAGCGACAAGAATGAAAAAAAAAATATAATCACTCATGTGTATATATATATATATACTGTATATGTATATATATATATATATATATATATATATATATATATATATATATATATATATATATATTATACTATTCATGAGAAAGCAGTATCAAAGGACTTCAAGAGCTTTAACTGAGATTAAGGTAAGGAAATCGAGAATCCTTCTGGAAAATTATGATGTTCTGGTGAATGATTATAAAAAAAAAAAAAATCCACATCTCTCTATGTTCCATTTTTCAATGCACCAACAAGGCTTAAAAGAAATGAGAACTGAGAAAGAAAAACAGTTACTAGGTTTACTGCAGTCATCAAATTTGGAACCTAATGCCTTAGTCTACCCTACTCCTTCAGAAAAGGTGTAGCAAAGGATTTGTAAGTTTGTACATTTTTCTTTTTCATAATCGCCTTAGACACTTTTAATCTTCGTAGGAATCCTTTAACTGTAATTCCACACGTTTCTCAAACATAGATACGGACTGCTTGTGGTTGAGTGTACGTACGTGCGTTTATACATTAGGGAATACCAAAGTAAAAAAGAAAAGCCAAGAGTCAAGGGCTTCCGTGTTTACCTAAGGAAGTCTCTTTTGGGTACGAATGAACCGTCACTAGATTTCTTGACGCTTTTTCCGCTTGCGCATATTTGCATCACGTGACGCGTTGTGAGGGTTCAAGTTATTGTTCATTTATACAGTATATCTGTACGCATGTTAGTAGAGTACTTGTATATGCAACATATAATTTGTGAAGAGACTGACACAGATAATGAAAATGGTGGTTAGCAACTATTATTTACAACAAAGTCCTCATTGATCGTCAAGTGATTTTTTTTTCTAGGACTGCTCTTTTCTCCGTCTGTCGGATTAGCCTATAACTATACTATATTACTTTGGACATTGCAATCATAGGAATGGCCAGTGGCTTGGGACACTAATGCATCTTGTCCTAGGGCACTGGAATGCCTATTGAACGGTTGTGGGCCTTAGGATGGGAGATTGTGGCCATAGGTTTTTTCATGGTTAAAAAAAAATGAAACAAAAAGCAAGTCTTTGAGTTTTGAATGCTTGTGGCCGTTGTACAGGAGAGAAAACTGAATGATGTGACACGCAAAGAAAGTATGTAAGAGCATCAGCGTGTTTAAACCCGGGACGGAAGAAGGGTGGTTTTGAAGTTGATGGTGTAAGAGAATGCAAATGTATATTTTCAATGACTGGGAAAATTCAAGTATGGCAGGGAAAAAAGCTGTGATAGCAAAGCCTGTCAACTAAGAAAAGTGAGAGTGAAAGCGAGAGGTTTTGGGATGGTCTGTGCATGGATGGGTCTGGAGAAATGCGCAAGGGTGGTTGTGCTGGTGATACAAGTGTAAAGGTTTGTGAACAAGAAGGAGAGTGTAGCTGGTAGGTAAGGAGTGGTTGGCGTGAATGAAATTAGTATCTCGTGAATATGTATTCTATTGGGGATTTGACTGAAATAGATGATTTCAAAGGAGAAAACTCATAAGTATACTTACGGAAAATGAGATGGTGATGGAAAGAATTTTGAAGACTGTGTTGGCACATGTACGGTAGAGCAAGTTGATGGATTTGTAATAGTGAGAGTAGGAGTGACTGCTTAAAGTGAAAGTAAAAACAGAGTTGTTTCGGTGGAGAAGAAGGGCTCAGAATATTGCTGGAATGTAAATAAGACGAAGTGGATTTGAAAGAAAGAAGTATGAATAGCTTATAAGCACATGGATGAACAATTGACTAGGAGGTAAAATCAATGCAGTTGAAAGAGTTAATGAATAGTATATGACTTACCAACATGTGTTTCGTTTTTTCATCAGTAAGTGTTGCAATCATAGACTAGTAAAAAGAAGGAATCAAAGCAGTAACTGGTAGGATAAGGTCATGAGAGTATTAGTGAAGTACAACAGGTATGGCTTGAGGCTTAATTGCATGACATAAGAGAAGATTGTGTACAGATGTACAAGAGCATGAATAACGTCGTTAGGGAGATAATGAGTGGCAAAAAAATGTGATAAGATAAATATTTTGGGGTAAACCTAGCATATACTTGAAGGACAAAGAGATCTTAAAGCTAAGGGATGTAAATGCAGTAAAAAAAAAGATTGGCAAATAACCCTTAGGTAAAGGGTGCAACTGGAAAAATTCTGTCTGGAGAGATTACCGCACTGTGTTGAAGAAGGGAGTCTTCTGAAGAGTAGTTAAATGTGAAGGATAGAAGAAATGCACCACTGAATTAGTGGGAGGGGCTAATGTAAATTTAAGAAATCTTGTGGAGATGACTGGTGAGGATGCACACAGAGCAGTCAGCGTGTTGTAAAACATGAAAGCTACGGCCCCATGTAACTGATTACAAGCGAGATGCTATGGTATGATTGTGATATTATGACTTAGTTGTTGATCAAAGTGTGAAGGTACGTGTGAATGAGGAAAAGGTTCCAAATGAATAGGAGAGAGAAATAATTGTTTCTTTGTATAAGAGGAGAGATAATGGTAAGAATGATAAAAAATTATACATCTTGATATTTGGTAAGAATTTGGTTAAATGGCAAGACAGTCACAAGAAGGTTTGGTTCAGGAAAAGAAGTGGGGGCTTAGACTAGGAAGGGGATGAGTGGTTTAGTTGTTTGTTATGAAAAAATTGCTTAATGTATTTGGGAAAGAAGGTGAAAGACTTCTGCGTAGCATACAAAAAGCTTTTCACCTTCTTTCCTGAGATTTTATAGAGATGTGATGTGGAGGGTGTTAAGCAGGCATTTTTTAAGCCTTAGGTTTTTAAGAGGGGTTTAGAAGTTTTACAAAGAAGGAGCTTTTATAATGAAGGTGAAATATGTAATAGAATATGTAAGCATGATATGACTGGTTTGGTACAAAAATCGGTCTGAAACAAGGTTATGACACATCTCTATGGCTGTTTAATATTAGTGTGGAGAGAATGATGATGGAAGCTGGGGAAACGACCCATTATACAGCAAGTTGTGAGATAAGAAAAGGGACTGTGAATGGAACGATGAATGGTAAATGTTTCCGGATGATATTGTGCTCATTTGAGATATTGAACTGAAGTTGCAGAAACTGTTGAGTGTGAAACTGTTTGCAATCATAAAAGTTGAAAGTGAATGTTAGCAAGAGCAAAGTAAATGAAAGCCAGGAAGAAGGAGCAATGACTGTTAGTCTAGATGGTGGAGGAATAGGTATAGTTGATTCATAAGGGTATTTGAGTGGTATTCACTGATGATGGTCATGTTAGAGGAGAGGTGGATTATGGATAAGGAAGGCAAGAAAGGTAGTGGTGTCTGTAACAAAATCGAAATGGAGGAGGAATGTTTGTAGAAGCAAATGTTAGTGTGTGTGAAAGAATGTTGAGCCAGCTCTCCTTTATGACGGTGAAGTCTTAAAAGAAGAGTCTTTTAAGCTGCCGTGATGAAATGTTTGCATAGTATATGTGGATCAAGTAGGATTCAACGGGTGAAAATGTAGAGATAACTGTGACCAATATGTGGAAAGTTGTTTATCGTGGGTGACAAGATGAATAAGTGTGCTTAGATGTGGTTCAGTTATGTCGAGAGAATGGAGGACAATAGGGTGGTAAAAAGTGTGCATAATTTGGAAGTCTGAAGAATGAGAAGAGAAAAACAGAGAAAGGCCAGACTGGGAGGTGTAGGAATTAAAAAGGCGTCTATATCTCGGATGTACGAGAGTACAGGCAATATGGGCTTGAGTTGTGCAGTATTTGCAAACGTGGTTAGACGAGCTGCTAAAAAAAAAGTTTGCTTAGATACAAGAAGTAGTTATGTTTTGAAAACTTTTGCATAGCAACTAAATGATGAACTTGCCAGTGAACTGTTCATATCTGGAGCCACCTTCCATTAATGGAAAGAGCCAATTGGTGAGTGTATATATATATATATATATATATATATATATATATATATATATATATATATATATATATATATATATATATATATATATATGTGTGTGTGTGTGTGTGTGTGTGTGTGTGTCTGTGTGTGTGTGTATATATATATGTAGAGAGAAAGAGAGAGAGTGTATGACGAGGCTCTTTGAAATTGATGCTTAACTATTCATATATATATTTCATATACAAAGGGAATTTTAACAAGAACTAATCTACAGACATTTGCTTTTGCTGTTACCAAGCCCAGCCAAAAATCCTAGGAGGCAGTAATTTTTGTTGTTGCTGTAGTTGTTACTGGTGTTAAAATCCATTCATTAATACGTCCTTCACGACGTCTCATAATAAATCTACCGATCCCAAGGTCAGAAAATATTCCTACGCATATTTTAAAGTGTGTCCGTACGGGCGTCAGTCTTTCCTTCGAGATAAAAAATAGAAAAATAAAATGTGTATAAAAGTTGCATCTAAGGAATAAGTGAAGCTGAAAACACAGAAAGAAAGAAAAGTATATTCATTGCACATCAGAGAACAATATATCAATTGTAAGGAATACGTGCTTAAGAGATAGCCGATTTAAATTGCCTACGTGCGTAACTATCGGTGCAAGTCAAGGTTGTGCACATCACCGAAGTGACAGAGGCGGGGATCGGGTGTAGGGGCGTATGGGGGAAGGATGGGAAGGAGACACACAAGGAAATCGAAGGGCGGGGGCCAGGGGGAGGTGTAGCAGACGAAGAGGAAAGAAGGCGCCGAGGTGGAAAAAGGAGGTAGAAGAAGACTAGGAGAGAATGAGTTTTTTTTTTTTTTTTTTTTTTTTTTTTTTTTGAGCGAGGGGTGTGTGTTTGGGAGCATCTACATGAACGCACCGAGAGTAAAATACCAAAGCTGGAGGAAATAATGGGGCCGGTGGGGAGGCTGTAGGTCCTCCTGGAAACGGGGGGGTCGATGTTGGTCCCCTTGAAGCGCGCTCAAGAATAAGGAGCTTTCAAGGTCACCCGTATAACAGCACAACACGTTGTTTATGTCGACTCAATTCCACCTTGACTCGGTGACCTCTTCTCGGTCCCACACCAACCCTCCCTTCTCCCCCCTCCCCCCATAACCCCCTTTTCCTTCTGCGAACACCTTGCAAGACCCCCTTTCATAGCACGTGTAGATTTACTTTCTTTGTTTTGTTGTTTGCAAGACTTTCAGTGGACTTCCATTTGCGTTGCGTAAATTGAGGCCGATATTACTTTTTGAACTGCGTTTGAAGTCACTGATGTTCAAAAGCGTTTAGGATTTCATGATGTTAGATGTGGAAGAGGCTCTTGGCAGTGACTTGTCCCAGGTCACGGATTATGCGTAGGTGCGTATCGTAATTACATATTTGCACAAGTGTTGAAGAACATCTCTTTTCCTTTTATCATTATTACCATCAAATGTTTTACATCATAATGGAAGGCTGCAAAGGACGAAAGCAAAAGCGAGACCCCAAAATCGAACGAAGAAAATAGCGGGTGATTTCGTAAGAATGTATTGTGAAACACGCACTCGCTTCTACCCTCGGGGCTCACAACCGAAATCTGGGTTTCCTCGAGTTCCCAGAGTTCCCAGACTAACGAGCAGGCCGTCGAAAACGAGTGTCTGTCGCAACCGCAAAATAACAATCGGAAGAACACCAGCGGACGCCATTTTGGAAAAACTTACTGGAGGAATTCTTTCCGGATGTGTTTATAATCGTCATGACTCCACGACCTACCACAATCCCCACAACTTCTCTCTCTCTCTCTCTCTCTCTCTCTCTCTCTCTCTCTCTCTCTCTCTCTCTCTCGTGACCTGCCAGGCCCATTTTTTCTGGTATAGTTAGAGAGAAAGAGAAAGAGAGAGATTCTGAGAATTCCAATTGCACGTAAAAGGGTTCGAACGGTCCTGGCTCCCGGCCTGCGTAGTTTTCGAAGATCTACCTTTCTGGCGAATTATGCTTGGAAGGAATAATGTGACAAGACGTAATTTTGTTCCCACGATAATTAGTAAACTGAATGCGAGTTCCGTACTCCTAAGTATAAGCGTATGACTGGGATGGGTTAAAATATTAACTTTTCAAATTGCACGAGAGTGAGCATCACTGGAAGTGATGAAAAGAAAGAGCAAAAATACAATTCAGTGGGTACAGAGTAGGTTGGGGCAGACCCTGTTGCAAATGTGACCTGTATTGGCATTTGCTTTTCAGGCACATTCGCTTGTTTATTTGGCTGTTTTGCATCTTCTACCCCTGCCTTTCAAAGATCGGGATTAAGTGTGTCATGTTTCAAAGGTCGGGATTAAGTGTGTCATGTCTGACAACATCCTTAATAGTAATATGGTATTTATAAAGAAAGCACTGGTATGAAAGGTTGACTTCTCCAATACGTCCTTATCTTTCCTGTAGAAAAAAAAAAGGGTTACTTATTCCTTTATATTCTCCGCCTTATATCACTGTCTTGAACAAAGCTGTCATACTGCATCATTGTTTTCTTGCTTGCCAATATGCTGATTAGCATCTTCCAAAAGAACAAAACATGCAAACCGGCTTCCTCAGCATCGCAGTTACTGTGTTCGAGAAGACAAAGGGGTGAAATCTGTAGCGTAGCAATAGAAGATAAGAGAGTGTCCTGTGTACGTAATTTCCCCTTGGTTTTGCGCGGGTTTTTTCAAATGTCTCGCACGATTTCGAAGCCATTAATCTGATGCTGGTCCACTTCAGCGTACATAACATCCTTTTTTGAACTTCCCAGAATATGGTCTAGTTATCCTTAATGATAAACTGAATGACTACAGAAGAAATCCAAAACCTTTCTGAAAGTTTCGATGAAAAACATCGTATCTTCGAACAAATGGCGGAACAAAGGGAACTGCTGTTGATGCGAACATAACAGGATTCTTTTATCTACTCTGAATTAAGGCCCAATTCAGCTCGTAAGATTCAGGAGAATAAACCGGTGAGCTATGACCGTCGTCTGCTGAGCTGAGTACTCCTAAGTTCAAGAAGCATAGTATCCAGAAACGTCAGATTTATCTGGGAGTTCCCTTTTTTCGTTCGTTTGAAACTCTGGGATCTTTTAACCGAAGGAGGTTGAATTTTTTTTTTATTAGTTGAGGAGACCATAATCGTCTCTTCCCCATAAGAACAATCAACCCAAGTGCGGTCATGGTGGATATCAAGGTGAGTACCACCCGAGAGAAATTGGACCTCACGGGTAACGGTAGTAGTTAAATTTCGTCTGGTTGATCGATTGGCTGATTTCCACAAACTGCAGTAGAAGTGAAGCAGTTACGTTAGCTTACGGAAAGAGAGAATACCAGTAGAATGGTAACTGTTGGTGTTCCTTGGACTTCCCAGTATGGTGGCCCCAAGTTCAAGCCCTGCTCAAGGCAGCAAGATTTCATTGGACAACACGACCTTAATGCCCTTGTCCATATTCTAACCTTGGGTGTAGGGGGGCGGGCTTGGCTGCTGATTATATGTACCTGTATATATATATAAATTTGGTTTCTAGGACATTGTATGCCAGTGCTGGTCCAGTCCCCTGCCTCTGCTGCTCGTGAGCAACCCTTAAGCTCCTCTGGGGAGAGGAATTATCTCATTGAGGTCCACCCCTTTGTGGATTTGGTCATCATTAGTAATGGTCATTGAAAAAAAGTTATATCGGGTCTAACTTTGGAACTGGAATCAGTGTACCAGATCGAATATAGAATTGTCCCCCAAATTGTGATTGCTGAAGTGACCAGTAGCATTACTTCTAGGTTCATCTGGCAAGTTACTCACAAACTTGCTTTGAAGTATGTGCACTAATTGAGTACTTATGATAGACCTAATGATTTATTCTATAGACTTGACAAAGTGATTCTATCGTTGGCCAAACCTGCAAGAGGCCTGGGATCGATCTCACTGGGGTGGGAAGGGTCGGAGGACAATGAGCCAATTTCCTGAAAAATCCAAATAGGTACTTGGTGACTAGTCGACTCGTGAATCGTAGCCAGGGAGGTGGAAAAGTGCATGATTATATCACCCTAATCCGCAAAAAAATTCGTGAGAGGTGGAATGTTAACACATTCTGGAGTCACTCTCCTCTCCTCTCTCAAGGGAAAAGCGTCATAGAGGAAAAAAAATAACGGATTGATTTTACGTTTTAGAGTGGAAGCGTTGACACACGTTTGTAGATTGACTGAACATTCTCTGCTAAAAAGATTTATCTAGAAGGATTTTTGTATCGGTACTTTGACTCTAGTTATGAAGTCCAGTCAGACGATTCAATCGACTTCTCTTTCACATGACCCTATAATTCGCATAACTCACTGATCAAAAAAAAAACTTTCTCCCACAACACACACACACACACACACACACAGATAATTCTAGCCGAGATAAACTAGAACAACAGACAATAGTAAGTTGCAAAATATATGGGGAAACAAGACGAACAAAAGAGTCGTATTTCGTGAAGCATCTCGCAGCTGACCACCCGCTCCCGACATAAACTGATGATCCAAAGAAAAATCTGGAACCATCGAGATGCTGACGCTTCTCGGAGAATAGTAACTTAAAAGCAAAATTCCAGGCCGTAACCTAGGTTCTCCGCGGACAGGTGTATCATTAAGTAAACACCCAGGTAAGGAAAAAGAAGGCAAAGGTCGATCCCGATACCTGTCATTATTTCTTCATGAACAAAAAAAAAAGGGAAAAGAAAAGAAAAATAAAGATTTGATGAACTTGCATGATGTTTTGTGTCTGACTGATGATGTATGCGATTCTGTTGGGCCTTTTTGTATCCAGAGGCCCAGTTCTATCCTTTTTGCTCTTTTGACGTGGCATTTTTGATACTTATACATTTTACTGCCGCACTAAATCCGAGATACTTTTTTCCTACCTCCTTTGAGAAAATTGTTTGCGGATAGCCACAAACAGACGCCAGTTAATGAGAATATTCAAATAAGTAGAGATCATAATCATGAGAGAGAGAGAGAGAGAGAGAATATCCAAATCAAAGTAAATAACACTTATTTACCCCTCCAGGTGTACCGAGACCCATTGGCAGTACAATTTAGTGGTACCTGATTACCTGGGGATTTTAATTACAGGTTTGGGTATTACCTTTACCTGTACGTCCTCTCTTTGCATTGACCATGGGAGGAGATCGTGACGCTTTTTAATTAAAGAATTCGTGATCACTTTTTTCAGTTCATTTTTACTTAATTTGACTTTATATTTAATCACCAAGCCATTTATACACATAGTTTACTTTTTATTTATTAGGATTTTGGCGCCATTTATAGGCTTAAGCCCCATAGGGTTGTGGGGGTAGCACCGTCAATGCACCTCATGCGGTGCAATGTAGGCATTACTTAAGGTTCTTTGCAGCGTCCCTTCGGCCCCTAGCTGCAACCTCTTTCATTACTTTTGCTGTACCTCCGTTCATATTCTCTTTCTTCCATCTTACTGTCCACCCTCTCTTAACAATTGATTGATAGTGCAACTACGAGGTTTTCCTCCTGTTACACCTTTAAAAACTTCTCACTGTCAATTTCCGTTTCAGCGTTGAATGACCTTAGTTGCCCCAGTGCTTGGCATTATGCCTAAAATCTATAAATCAATCAATCAATATAGGCTTAAGTAATATATACTGTATATGTGTGTGTTTGTGTGTATATATAGTTTCTGGCCCTGGATGTCATATAAGTTCTTCAAGTTATGTTCTGTATTTTATATAATTGGGACTGCAATGTCATTCGTGTACCTATTTTATACGTAATGTTATTTGGAATTTTGCTCTCATTTATGTGTATAATTAACTGTCGTTATTTGAGATCGTTGTGTCATTAAAGTAGTAATATTCCATTTATCGGGAGATTTCGTGTCATTTGTGTAGTTAATGTACTTTACGTTACTTGTAACTAGAATGCCTTTCATGTACTATATATACTTTTCATTAAATTTGGCTTTAATGGCATTCAGATGCGTTATATCCTTTACAGTTACTGGAACTTTGACACCGTCAATGCACTTTGTATTACTGGATCTAATCGAGAATCCCACGTCATTGGTGTATTTACAGTAATATAAAGAGCACCTTTGTCGCTTATTAGATACAACGGTTCGGCTAGAAATGAGTATGTCTTTATTCAAGGCAGGAGTTAGACTATAGAATAAATAATAATAGCGTGAGATATCAAGATGTAATACAGTAGATGGCAAGTACTTCCTGAAAATTTTTACATAAAGAGCAACATAAATCATCAAAAATAGGTTTATTTCCGTGTTTTCATCTTACGTTGGAATTACAAACAATAAAATAAATCTTTTTTCGAAGTAGGATAATGCCGGAGACCAGTAAATGAACAGGTAACGACGGTAATTTCTTTCTGTAAATTTCCTTCTGTGAACTTAGAGAAGAGTAAGTGTCAGTGTTTGTTAAAGACCAGTTAGTCCATTGCCGAGATACAGCTTGGAAGCCCCACAGTTCTGGCAACCGGGTGAGCTTTACAGGACATGAACAGTGATCTGAGCCTAGGCTATAGCTGAGTGATCGTTTTGAGCGGTTTTTCACCCAACACCGTTGTTCACATTCAAGGTAAAACTGCCCTTCATCTCGTTGTTACTGCCTTGGGCCTAGAGCATGCAGAATAATACCTGCACCAGGAAACACTTGCGAGAGTATGGATCATCTTTCATATAAGGTTAGTGCCAGTAATGTAGGCTTGCAGCGCAAAATATCCACCTAGCTGATCAAGGTTGACGCATTTTTCAACCCCATTACAAGTTAAAACGAGTTGAGGGAAAAAATAAGTTGAATGGAACACTTCCTCTTTTGATTTGGGAAGGTCTCATGACATTTCAACTAAAATCTTTAATTTTGGGGTGACCTCTCAGCACTAATGAGTTGGAGAGATGCCAGTAACAATGACGGGTGATGTATCCCAAAACAAAAGAAATGAGAAGCAGGTTTGTCACTCAAGAGGTTCAGGTCCCTAAGTAGCTAGAGTGGCTTTTGAGTTTTCGACGCGTAGGACCCCCCTCCGAAAAACATACAATATACAGATTGACGAGTTAAGTTGTTTCCGGGAAACGGTGTTTTTAAGGCCATCGCAAACCTCTGCAGATTATTGATATCAAGAGATTCATTTTTCATTCCTTGGTGCTAAACCAATTGATTATTACAGGGAATAATAGTTTAATTGTCGTTAAGCAGAAGAATACCCACCGAAAACTATTACATGGAATAATAGTTTAATAATTGTCGTTAAGCAGGAGAATACCCACCCAAAACTGGAATTTTTACCCTGTTGTAATAAACGACCTGTAAGCCCTCGAGGTCTTACTTCCATCCATTCTAATCCAAACGAGCGCATATTTATCCACCAGATCCGGTTAATTGTTGGGTTAGCATATGATAATGATCTGTGTGCGCGAAACTATATGACATCCATTGGATTTCAGTTGAGAAGGCAAGTAATCAACTTTACATATTACATTAACTGTCCACTCCTGGCAGTGGCGCAGCTGGCTTTCCATCAATGGGGTAGCCTAGGTGGGGTCAAGATATTTTTTGGGGGGGCCAAAGAAAAATCGCAAAGCTAATGTACCAGTTCTGTAATTAGTAAAATATACTATTCTCAAATGTGTATATCCATGTGAATGAAGGAAAATAATAGTATTAGTAGTTAGGAAACCTGTATTTGAAATTATAGAGCTCAATTTTCAATTAATTTTCACTCTTACTATATGCAAATGTATCAAATACTGTAATGTAAATTTTTTCACAACCTTATATTCAACTCTAGCCAAATTTCTATTATCAAGGTTTAATTTTCAACTATAGTATAATATCCTTGTCATGTAAATATATCAAAATAGTGCGTATCATCAATAACTCAAAAGACTTGTGACCCTCCAAAATCTCTTAAAAATTTCAACATATCCCATTCCCTCTTCTTCATCTCCTCTCCCTGCAAATTAACTCTAAGCAGCTCTAGCAAATTGCATTGCACTTATTCAAAACTGTAACTATAGTTTCAGTCGCTTCATACTAAAGTTCATAACATTAAGTTGGATCAAAATATCATGAAAAAAATGTCATTTGTGTTAAAAACCTATAATTCTGTTTTTGACCACCAAAGGGTTAAGTTTAGCTACAAAGGGAATTTCAACGGGGAAGGGGGGTCAGGGGGGAGGCCCGAGCCCCCCTTAGCGACGCAACTACGTCCTGGCCTTAAGAATATTGAATCCTATGATTCAGTATTCCTAGTAAGGTGTTGGTAACTGAAAATATAAAAATCTTACATTCGAACCTAGGGCTACGTCACGATTTAACACATTTTTGGCCTATATTATCGTAATTGTTTGCAAAATTGTTAAACAATTATGATTGCATTGGTTTGAAAAGCTGTCCAAATAACCCAGCCTAACATTGCCTGCCGATTTTGTTCTAGCCCACTCTTCAAAAATGCCTTAAAATTCAATTTTAACTTCGATGTAATATTTCGTGAACAGACGAACATTCAGGTGTCTATTATTGTTGTTCGATGAGCTTGCCTCTTGCATCTCACTTTTTCTCCGTTGGAGGTATTGGCAATTAGTTCATGCCCGTAAGGCCTCCCGTATTTGCACATAATGCAGGTATTGTTACCACACGCTGAAGTCTTGTAAGTTTTACCATAATAGTTAGCATATTATTCTCTTGCCTGGATGTCTGTACAATCTCAACCTGCGGTACCTGTTCCCCTGAGGCGTTTTACCTCTACACAGAGCGTCATTATCCTTATTCTGTTGCGTGCTACTATGTCTCATTGCCGAGAACCAGAAATCTTTCATTCATTTTGCTGCTCAGAGCAGTAAAATGGGACGGTTACAAATATCGATGTTTGATTAGTGTTTAAAAAAGGTGCCATGCCTCTTATTTTGAATTGTTTGGCTTTACTGATATCTCGACCGTTTTACATCCAAGCATATGTTTATTTAGTTTATTCTTTTTTTTTTCATATGTATATATATATATATATACATATATATACTGTATATAATATATACATTATATATGTATATATATATATATATATATATATATATATATATATATATATATATATATATATATATATATATATATATTATATATATGTGTAGCTCGTCGGCTTCTCCATGTGAATGTGTGCGTTATATGAACCTTAAGAAATTTGTATAAAATTTTACGCGTCGCCTCACCAAATGGCTGGATGGCTGGTTGTAAACTCGTCGTCTTCTGGGGAAAAAAGGCGTTCTTCTCATTCTTAACTTTTTTCTTTTATGAGGTCTTGGAAGAATGGAATAAAAAAAACTATAATTTTGAAGTCCACCTCTCGAATATTTTTTACCAAACAATAGCTCCAGGGTTATAACAATCCCGAGCTGTTGATGTCGCTGTGGGAAGTATATGGCAGCTACAAATATTTCTCATTATTCATACTTTAGTTGCAGACGTCTGCCTGCTTTAAACAGCAGGAGTTAGAGTTATATAACTAGAGAACTGAAATCCTTACGTGGTGCTCAACGCCAAAGATGCGTAATTACTGTCGTTCAGGCTCAAATATTAAAAAAACAGTCTAAACTAATGTTACAAAAGTTCCTTTTTTTTCTATACAGAAAGTGGAAGGAAACGCTTTCTCTTCGGTGTTCCTACTCTCTCTCTCTCTCTCTCTCTCTCTCTCTCTCTCTCTCTCTCTCTCTCTCTCTCTCTCTCCACCGCCACCTCTTTCTTCTTAACTCTATTCGTTGTTTGGGGTAGCCTTAAACGACCCTTTACCCGAGAAGTCTTGACCACTTTTTTTCCCCGAACTCCCTAAACCTGTAATTAACAGGTGAACTGCCTCGCGCATTAACGAAGTGGTATGTTCATTATTTGGAAAAATGTGTATTACAAGCAGAGACGAAAAAAATGTTTCATGCTCTTAGCTTATTTTATAACTTCACTCGTATTGAAGTCCTTGTGATATAAAATGCTCCCTGACAGCTTGCACTGAGGCAGTTTACAGCTGATATAATGAAACAATTCTCTGTATAAAACACTCTTGACAACTCTCATATGCCTGTGCACCACTTGGAATAATGCTGGTCATTTTGGTGATAATTCATTGCTGTAGCTTCTTCAACATCCCATACTTGACTAGGTTTTGTTCAGAGAGAGAGAGAGAGAGAGAGAGAGAGAGAGAGAGAGAGAGAGAGAGAGAGAGAGGGGCGACTTCAGTTTTGACGACTACTGACTAGAACTAGTTCGGCATCTTTGCCAGTGGGAAAAGATGGTGAGGCGGAACATATCTGCTTCAGTGCTAAGTTACCAAGATTAGCGTTGGGCCAAAGAAGGTCTAATGTGGAACTTCTTACTGAACCTTTTCCCTTTCAGAAATCTTCACTCTTAAAAAAAATATCCGACAGTTCACCCTCCTCCTGCATATCTCACTTATCACACCCTTGTCCCGATGTGAGCGATATACCACACAAATAATCATATTTTTGAGTTATCTAAGTACACCTTCCAAGGACTAAATTACGCTCAAATTGCCGCATGGTCCGTCCCTAAATAATTTCCCGAAAAACATCGTTCATTTTCTTTTGGACAAGACTAAAACACCACAAGGTGCCGATGGAGACCACGTGGTTCCGGCTGGTGGACGCCATTTTGATGTAGTGTTGCCATACGTCTACCGGTTTAGTAATATAATTTTTTCGTTGCTACCTCCTTCAGCCAGCGCTCACGCGAGGAAGGTCCTGCGATTTTCCCCCTGCCCTTCATACCATAATCATCCTTCGTAATAGTCCTTTATCTGCTCTGCCTACAGAAAGGCTACGTCGAGCGTTGCACACAATTTGATTTTGATGAACGAAGCAATTGATTTAATTTATCGACTCTCTTCAGAGTTTTAGACGAACAAAAAACGCTTAAAGAAATAGCTGTTACTGTTTGTCAGCTGCAACCTAGCTCGTACATACAGCGACTCTCATTATCACTGCTTATTTCGTTCCGTTTCAAATGTCATACAAGATTTAAGAAGTTATCGTACTTTTCAATAACAGTAGGCATGTCATTTTTCTCCTAGTTGTTATCTGTTTCTAGTGTTCTTCACGAGTTTGGAAGTTATCGTATTTTTTTTTTTTTGTTGGATTACACTTGTTGGTTTCATCCAGTTCTGAAATTTCAATTGCTTACCCTTGAAGGATCTGATAAGAGCGCAAGCGGTTTGGAGGAGGCTGCTGCTCCTTATCTCCTGCGTCTCGTACGTGGATGTTACGGTAGGTATTCCGGTATAGAAATTATTGCATTATCTTAAATAATAATACATAAGGCGGAGTCTCTCTCTCTCTCTCTCTCTCTCTCTCTCTCTCTCTCTCTCTCTCTCTCTCTCTCTCTCGTGGGTTTACGGTAGATAACTCCTTATCAAGGCCACGGTTTCGTTCCTTTGTCGATGCTGCTTTGTTTGTTTGCTTTTTTTCTGCCTGCCGCATTACAAAACGCAGTATCCTATAAGAAAGACCGCCTCACCCCTAATCCGAAGCCCCGAAAATGGTTGTGAGCTTGGACCCGGCGATTAACTATGAACCCTGATTAAAACGGTTATCGTTTGTTTCAGTCTTGCTCTTGAATATTATTATTCGTGTTCTCTTACAGTTTATGGTTGCCTTACTATAAGTTTTGTTGTTAAGACTGAGGTGGATTATTAGGGCATAGCATTTTCTTGCAATGAATCTTGTCATGAATCATTAGAGTTTCGATTTCTCTTGCGGTCAGTTTTTTTCCTTACAGTTCTTGTTCATGAAGAATAAAGAGACTTACAAGAAGGATATCGTACAATGTAAGTGTTTCTTTTGTTTAGGCCTTGAGGCTTCATGTAAATGTTATGATGGCTTTCACCCGTTTCTTGTTTTCTCGTTATGCAGTTCTTGCGTTAACCTCAGACCGTGGAAGTTGCGTTACCATAAACGAATGTAACTCTTCAAGTGCGGCTTCGTTTATTTTCTGGACAACCATATTCAAGAGTCCGTCGACTCTACACAATAGAAGTGATGAATAAGAGAGTTGGTAAATGGGTGTCGGCAAATTTTAAAATTCGAATCTACCTGCAGACAACGAATTCCAGTTTAATTCAGAATGGTTTTCTCGGAATTTGACATAATATCCCTGAAGGTGGAGTATGCTATGGGGTGACCGGTAGTAAAGTCACAGGAGAAAAAAGAAATCACAATTTTGGCTAGGAAAAAAGCTCACATTATTTTTATATGGTGGCCGGTAATAAAGTCACAGGGTAGAAATTCACAATATTTCTGGGGGCGGCGGAGGTTCATTATCTTGGTGATATTTACAGTCTTTTGTTTATGTTTATACGGAACTCCCCAACGGGCTTGTACCAAACACGTCGCAAAGGTGGATACATACCGGGTTAATAAAACCCCTGGGGGTCACTGTGTAGGAAAGATTGTTGTGACTTTTTTTCCTGTGACTTTTTTCCTGCGATTTTTTTTTACCCGGATTCTGCTGTGGCGTACCTCTTTGCCCAGTTTCTGAACAGTGAAGCGGAAAAAAAATCAGGTTCGAAAGCGGAAAAAAATGAGGTTAAAAAAAATCAGGTTCGAAAGCCCACCTCCATCACTTCAGTCTTAGATTGTATGTCCCTCCTAGCGCCCGTTCAAAATAGATTGTGACATTTGCATTTAAAAGGACATCTTGGCCATGTGTGGAGAAAAGAGCTCTTGGACATTTCGATTTTATATTTTATTTTTTGTCATGTCTAGCCGAACTTGGTATGCTATACACAGATTTTTTTTTTTTTTTGCTCCCATTAGCATTGTCATAACTAAAATTTATACCTCAAAATTGATCAGCGATTGCAATAGCTCACTTAAACATCAATGTAATTAACATTAAGCGAAGGTGGTTTTACTGTAGTATGTACTAATAATACAATATAACCAAGTTGCGGTAACTCAGTAATGTAATGTATCCACGGCACTGAAGATCGTGTTTCATACGTCAAAAGCACCAATTGCCGTATTACAGTCGTCGTCATTTTAAATGTAAGCATACAGCGTCTCTCTCGCCCTCCCCTTAAATTGAGTGACAGTGTTTGATTCACTAGGCATGGGCGCGTTATCCGTTAGGCCTCGGTTGAGCTAAATAGTGAATTCGGTACTTATTTGTTAGTCAGCAGTTATTGCCCTCAGTTGAGAGAGAGAGAGAGAGAGAGAGAGAGAGAGAGAGAGAGAGAGAGAGGGGTATGAAGAGAAAAAATGAGACTTGACTTGTCTCCAATACCCCAGCTAAATGTATGCTATGAAGCCCAAAGGGCCTCGACGAGGTAATCCTGTTCTCACCGGGAGTGAAATTATTCGTAAGTGCTCTCTCCCAGACGTTCGCAAAACAAGTGTGTGTGTGTGTGTGTGTGTGTGTAATGTAGCTATTAAAAAACTGCCATTTTTTATGTTAAAAACTACTAAAATGTCGCTAGGTAAAGCCCACAAGTCTCAAGAGACCTTCATGTTGTCCTTGGGTCTGGAATTATCCTGTGGCTAAATGCTACTTCTTTTAGGCCGAATAGCGTACAGATGTTAAATGTAACTCTATATATATATATGTATATATATTTATTTGTTATTTTAGATGCCTGATGATGGGGTGTGTTGGAACCTCGAAACTAGTCGCAATAATGAATGTTTCCTCAAGTACTGGTCTACCTATTCCTTATTCGACTCCACTTTCCACGGAATTCTTCTATATATTGCATCTATATATATATATATATATATATATATATATATATATATATATATATATATATATATATATATATATATATATATATATATATACTGTATATATTATATATATATATTATTTATTTATGTATTTATTTATTATATATATCTTTTATTTTGGAAACAATTTTAACTGTACTACCGTTGCTTTGTTCCTAAAGCCTTTTGAAAACATTCTTATTCTGTAATATGTTTTTGTATGAATTTTTTTTGTGCAAATTTTCATCATCTGCTGTCTTGGACGGAGTAACGTGATTCCACTTGGTAATGGAATCATCTCGTCTCTAATTTGTATACTTTTGAAATATTGGTTTTGTATTTTCATCTACATTCCTCAAGTTCAAGAACATTTTGTATCTTGAACCACATTTTTAAGTTATCTTTATTACTTTTTTCTTTTAAACTTTATTACTTTTTTCTTTTAAACTACATTTTAAGTTTTTTCTGATTTCCTTAGTATGATTGACATTTAATTCCGTTTTTATAAAATTTCTGTTACCCTTAACTACGTTGATTTTCAGTTATATTATCACATAATTTTCCTTGACTTTTTACTAGACACTGATAGGAAAACTTGTGGCCGCTGCCTCTTACATTCCCCCCTGTGGAAATCAACAATTCTAGGACAGCTGCACTCAAGGATGGTTTCCTCTCGTTGAGTGCCAGCCTTTGGAATTCTGTTTCCACTTCCTTTTTTCCCATTGCGATAATCGTCTTCCATGTTCCAGGTGGGGGGTCGATGATAGTGGGTGTTGAAGAAATGATAGTCAGGTTTGTTTAGGTTGGATGAAATTATTTAGGTTGCCTGTTCCTTCGGCCTCCACATGATATTAAATAGAATGTAATCATTCTACCATTCCTCCAAATTTGTAAAGAAAAAAAAAAGTAAAATACACAAAAATTTATAAAATTCTCCAGTACCAGGATATTTAACTTCAGAATGAAAACGACAGTAGACCCCGACAACACTAATTATAAATTCAGCGAATCTGCGTTTATCGAGAAACATGAATCCGCCTTGTTTACAAATGCCTCAAGGTTGGCCTTCGACTCTTGTCACAAAGAGTAACCAAGAAAAGAAAGCGCTTTTGGAGAAGTGATGAAGAAAGTCCAAAAATCAGGGGAAAAGTTTTTTAGAAGTGGAAAAAACGCCCCCAGTTTTTTTTTTTAAGATGTGAAGATAAAAGTGCTTTTGAGGAATTCAAAAAGAAACTGGGTAGAAAACGCTTTTCCAAGACTTTGAAACTTGACAGGAAATGCTTTCAAACAAGAATATTGTAGCCCTTTTAATAGTACACGATTCATTTTCGACTAATGCCAATTATCTAGGATATTTGTCAGCAGAAGTAAGTAATGTCCCTATAACCCAAGTGGTGGTTAGTATTTTTTGCAAAAAATTCACTTTGTTTCATATACACGCTTATATAACACGTTTTGCCTCGTACTCAAACAAGCATTCACAACTAAGTTTCTCTCTCTCTCTCTCTCTCTCTCTCTCTCTCTCTCTCTCTCTCTCTCTCTCTCTCTCTCTCTCACACACACACACACACACACACACACACACACACACACACACACACACACACACACACACACACACACACACACACAATCGTCGCTCGCTCTCACGGTCTCTCTAGCAAATGTTCTTTTGTCACACACACATACAAATATATCTTACTTTTCATGACCGCATTATACGTCTTTTTACACATTGTGGGAATTGTAGAAAACCTGCAAAATAGTCTTCCACATCAGAACGACGTTAATTTTAATTATGAATAACATATATCATCGTTTACAGAATGATTGATCAACACTTATTTTTGAAGTCTTATGCCGAAGTTCTGAGAAATTTCCAAGAGCGGCCTTAGTCGTTTTCAGGTTTTTAATGCTGCTTTGGGCAAGCAGGTTTTAAGAGAGGGGCCTCCCTTGGCAGACCGCAGACCCTGACGTGCCTGCATACACTTGAAGCCTTTAAAAACTCAGGGGATATATATATATATATATATATATATATATATATATATATATATATAATATATATATATATATATATATATATATATATATATGTATGTATGTATGTATGTATGTATGTATGTATGTATTATACATGTGTATGTGATATGAGCCTAGCATATATCCTGTACATGGAAAGTCTCACCTTTTCCTTTCTGTTAGAGAGAGAGAAAGGTGTGAGGGCTCTGAATGCTAAGAAGGTAGTAAGATTACTGCGGTCACCCATGTTGCATCCACGCCTTTTACTCATTGATGGGCAGACAATTACGGACTTAATTATTTCCTAGAATTTCTAACGTCCTTTGATTATGGATTTTTACCTGATAACGCGATTCAGTATAGTCAGTTTTCCAGTTGACTGATTAGACTGAAGCGCTTGTCTTCGTGTAAGGTGATTTTTAAGTATAATTGCGGCAAACGATGCCATTCAACGTTGCTGGAAATTGCATCGTCAGCTTTTGCTATTTTTAGGAAGAGGAAGAAGGAAAACAGCCGAAGCAAAGGGAAGTAAATGCATTAAGAAATGTTGCAACTTGCAAAAAAAAAAAAAGGCCAGAGGTAAAACTCGAGAGGTTGATGGAGGGGTTAAGGGGGAGAGAAAGAAGGAATGATGGAAGTGAAGACCTCTGGTGCACACACAACTACCAACCTAATAAGACAGAATACCTCCTCGGAGGACCGGTTTTTCAGGTCAAGTTGCCTTGGTTGGCGGCGAGTGGCAACTGCGCAGAGTGGTTACGGCAACTCGAGTTGGCGGGATTCAAGGTTAGCGATTGCCCGAGGCGGGTCTATCCTGCACGTACATTGCTGCTTTATGTGATCTTTTCCTCGATGATTATTTTTCATTTCGATTTCTATTGGTTGTCTGTAACCGACTGTCACTTTGCCTGAATTTGTATTTTATCATTATGAGTTAACATCTGTACACTCCTCATTAATAGTGCCTTTCGGTATTAAACAACGAAGTGATCGTTGCAACTTGACTCCCTCCAAAAGTATTTGATGACGCAAGTAGTACATACGTACACGCGCGCGCACATAGATACACACACACAGACACACACACACCCAAACTTGCTTCTTTACACCTTTCAGCGTTTTCGCTTGATAAGGAAACTGCGGAGATTAGAAGGCATTTATTCGAACACTGCAGTCTGTCCCTGTTACTGCCTGCTTTAAAAATATCCTAAAGACGCCTTTTAAAGGTTTTGAAGCGGTATAGAGATTTACTTTCCGCTTGAATCTCGTGCACGATTATTTAAGGGAAAATAAAACTCTTAACACTGAATAATTTTACGCATTCAGAATGTATTGCGGTTTTTATTATATTTCTCTATAGCATCAACATTGTCCAATGGGGTGTTTAGGCATATGTCCTTGAAAATTCCAATTTTGCGTATGGTTCATGAGTCAAAAATAATTACCTCTAATAATAGTGATTCATATTGCTAATAATAATAATAATAATAATAATAATAATAATAATAATAGTGAATGATATATACCAATGGTAATCAATGATTGACAGAAAATGGCCAAGACAGAGGCCTCGTTGGAGTAGAGGGTCAAAGAGGACTGTGGCGCTAATAGATGGTGAAAGCGTAAGAAGAAAGTTAGACTTCATAACTGTCTCAACAGAGCCATATTATCTTCATAAGCAGAGTACCTGTGCCTTCAAAATGACGCCAGTATCTAAGTAATTTCATAGTTGCATTGTATTTATGATATATCAAGTGCTGCTCTGCATTTCCTTGATGATGATGATGATGATGATGATGATGATGATGATTATTATTATTATTATTATTATTATTATTATTATTATTATTATTATTATTATTAACTGGGAAGAAAGTGTCCAGAACGGAGGTCTCTGGAGACATTCTGAGAGAGACAGTTTGTGGTCTTCATGAAGAGATATGGAGGTGCCAGGAATAGAATATTGTTACACGGTATAGGCTAACCCGCATAGGTGCAAACACACCGTAAGCAGTGATGGTCGACGCAGCTACTCTATAACGAATTAATACATTCGTAAGTATAGAGGGCTCATCCAACCCCTCTGAAGGATTTGTCTAAAAAATCGTTAGTTATTTTTATTCTTTATGGTTCACTCAACGCCCCCAAAAATGAAACGTGCAATTCAGATTAGAAATTTCTCAGGATGATTGTGCAACCACCACAAACCCTTCTCCCCAATGATCGAGTTTCTGCTCAACTATTTTTTTCTCCAATCGCCTAGGGAATGTTGTCCTTAAACGAAGCTTGCCTAGAGATAAGTCACCAAGGTTCGGTTTTTTAATAAGTATGAACGGCAATTACTATAAATAATAAACAGCCAGAAGACCCCCATCCCGTCTTGAAAGAATGGCAGGTACTAGACTGAGATAATCTCGCACTGTAGCTATTGCAAGACCTATTTAGGACATTTTTTGTTTTGTTAGTTGTCGTGCCAGTCCCATTAACGCATAGCCAAAATTTGCAGAGCAGTTTTAGCAGGATAAGAAATGCTCTGCCAAAGCCACACAGACTGCATTCGTCAGTCAAAAGAATTTTATAAAAGTGGCTTTTCATTTGCAGTTATCTGATTAAATGCTGAATTATGGACAAAACATCATGTACATTAAAAAAATCGTTAGCATTAAACACTTAAAAACCTTAGTAATGGCTGTCTATGCATATATAATGAAAAATTTAAATTTTCACTCATGACTAACACATGTGTGTGTCTAGAGACCTTGTGTACTTACGGTGCTCCGCTCTTTTTCCATTCTTTGTGTAAGATTAAACACCTTACCTTTGTCTCATCTGGATTTTCAACTGGTAATCCTTTTACCAACATCTGAGCATCTCGTCACTTTTATCCTTTCAGCACTAGCTACTATTAACATTCTGCATTTTCTTTAGAGATAAGGTAAGAAGTTCTTCTAATGTGTAATCAGAGGATTCTATCAATAGCGCCTTCCTTGTCCTTTCTAAGTTCCTGCCCCTTGAGGTTAACTCATCTCATTCCTTTCACTGGTGGTGACTTAACTGGTCTCGCCTGGACTTCACAGTGTGGTTGTCTCAAGTTCAACCTTGCTCATTGCTTGGTAGATTTCACTGGAAAACACAGCCCTACTAATCCTCTGAGCCATGGATACAGGGTTTTAGGGGGCCTATAGGCTATCTGCTAAGTCATCAGCAGCCACTGCTTAGTTTTATTAGGTTCTAGTTTGGGTGGAGAGGGCAGTTATGGGCATTGGTCTTATGTTCTGTGTTTAGCTAGGTCTTTCCACAGCATTTTTATAGAGGTGTCTTCCTCCACCTTAGAACATAGCCAAACGGCTACATTTCTTCCGTTCTCTGAACTGGATTTTTAATGATCAGCCTCTGTATCGTGTTCCTCATGTGGGAGGGATGAGCCATGGTTCCTCTTAGTGTGCCCTGCTTGACACACTAGGTAATTAATTTCAAAGTTTTTTCCCAGTATCTCTTTGGCCCCGGCTTCATTCTTACGAGCTTCTTGGCTGCATTATTGTAGCACTTATTTTCCTCGTTCTCTACATAACCAATTTGATTAGTTGATCATAATCATTAATAACTTTAATGTGGAAACTCTACCCTCCTCGTTTCCCAGATCATATAAAGCTTTAAGTTTTCTCATAGGTCAAAGGCCTGTGGGATCGGCAATCTGATGTTTTCGTTTTGCTGGTGCCTTGGGATAAGTAGTGTGGCCTAGCCCAAAGTTAAGTAGATGACCCACGTCTTGAAAGGTGTTAGATTATATGAATTAGAGAAAATATGTGTATGAGATTTCCAGAGATGAGCGGTAGAGAGAGATCATCAAATTGTGCAATCAGTGATTTGATAATTTCCTGATATTAAATGAGAAGTTGTCTGTCAAGTGTTACGAGAAAGCTTGAGGTGAAGTGAGCAGTCTTTTCCTTTGTTCAGAAGAGCAGTGAATAAACAGTACAATTTGAAAAGACAAAGTGCTTGCATTACAGTGGAGAGAGATGATGTAGAAAAAAGATAACTTTATCGTAAATAAGATGAATTTCCCACTGTGCAGTCCTGCTGAGAAGGGAACGAGGTAAAACACCCCAAACATTCCAGACATGACGAATGAGTCCAGTGTATATCTATAGTGATCTAAGAAGAGACAATATTAACAAATGCTTTTCTGGAAGTATTTAGTCTATCAGTCTCTCTCTGACGCACAGAAAATAACAGTACATCACTGTACCTGTGTTGGTTCTTTCCTGCAGCATTTTCAAAGTGCCAAATTCTTCCACAAAGTTGAATACAGTATTTCTTTGATGATTATGCCAAATGTTTCTTGTCCTGCCACAGTTGAAATCTTGTTCTGAAGTCAACAAATTTGCCAAAATAGTGATTTATGATTTAGACCACTGATACAAGCTTTCTTGTTTGTTCATCTTTTATAAATTTTAATTCAAGAAGAAACAAGTCTTAAAGTACTTACTGTCTGGGTCTCCCGAGTGCATGCTACTCATTCTGTTTAAGGTGCCCTAATGTTACACTGCTCAGTACCTCATGTCTTTAATCCTCTTCCTGTAAGACAGTGAGAAAGTTGATAACCTGACATGCTAAGGTTGTCCGTGGTCAATAAATACTAGAGGTTGTGAAGCTAATTTAAAGTGTGAATTTTATTTCATCTTTTTCCACAGACAGCATTTATGGAGTGGTTGTGATATTTTACTATATTTTTTGTCTTGTTTTTTGTTCGTAAATTTAATATCTTAGATATCATTTTTAAAATTTATTTATGAGTATTGTAAGCTTTCCAACTTCACTGCCAAACCCAGGTTTAGCCACCAGATTCGGCAGCCTCTCAGAGTGTTGTCACTGGCTACTGATCACCTGCAGCTACCAAGTGGCATGCAGACTGTAATAAAACAGGTCAGATCCCACCAACAAAGTCAGTTGTTTTTCTGCAGCCTGAATATAAGTTTCCTTACGCTGGTGATCTTGGAGCACCCTAGTAGACCAGCATGGTTCTTACACCTAACAACTGGAAACTAACAAAAGTCATAAAAGGCACTAGCAAACCAAATACAGCCTCTCAGCTGGTTTTGCTTATTCCGTGAGCAGAAGGTCGTCCACTACCAGCATGGTTTTTGCCTCAGATTGCATAATTCATGAACTACAGCCATAACCACCATTACGAAAAGCCACTAACAGACCAGATATCCTGTCCTAGCTCGGGTTTACTCCCCTTTTAAAGCCCAAGGTCATCCTCGGTATACCTAGCATGGATATCACATGAAACCATGCAGTTCACAGACTTACTATGGCCACACTTCCTGACATAAAAAAGCCACTAACAGATTGAATGTGGGGTCACAGCTTTCTGGCTTTACTTTCTTGAGAGTTTATGATTGCCTCAATAGCACAGTAGACCGAACTTGGTTCTCACACATAACCTGGAGCAACTATGATGGACTAACTACAACCTTGCCTACTAGCATAAGACAATTGGGTAAGGAAGCCTCAAGAATGTGTTAGACAGTGAACAAGCAAATATGAATGCCGCAAACCTCCATCTATTCCCCTTCTCAGTGACCGAACCATCAGTCTAGTTCCAAATGTCACAAGTTCATTGGAGAAGGCAGGCTGTACTGGCATGTCCAGCTAGTATGAGCCCACTCCCAGGGAGTGGGTTCATATGCCAATATCAGGGGCTGATACTTCGTTATTTGCACTGGCAAAACTGGTGAAAACTAAATAGAAATACTGTACATTGAAACCCAGTGTGTAAACCCAGTCAAGTTGCAGAAACTAACTATGAAATGTTGAAAAATGACAAGGTATATTGTGGTAATGTCTGATGGTACAACTTCATATTTCCATACGAATCCAGAGATAAATGTTTAAGTAGTTCACAGATATCACTTAGAAATACAGTATACAAAGAAATGTTGATACAGCAGTAATTACACTTAGACTTGGTTTGCCACAGATTATGTTCAGATCCAAATATTTACTCAAACAAATCTTGAGAATCTTGTCCACAGATTGACCACAGAGGATAAAATGAGACTGAGAGTCAGGTAAAGATCTGGGAAAGACATCTGTAAATTCTGAAGATTCCCAAATAAGGTCACAAACATTTCTCAAATAAAGTGATCAGGTAACCCATATTACAGTTAAAAATCAAAGTACTGACATACTGTGATCCAACTAAACAAAATACTACATTAATCCAAGTAAATGCAAATATAAAATGATATATAGACATTTTACAGCCCACAGACTAGAATGTCCTTGAGGCAATCGCAGAGTCCCTCTTCCTCCAGATGTTACGCTGGCTCAACACCCAAGACAAAATGATCTCATACAGTGACCTGAACAAGTTCTTTACATCTGAGTTCTCCTAGCCACAGCCCCCTTGACTTGGTGAGAGGGTCTTGAACCTTGGAATCTGTTCCTGGGTTTGAACCCGAGAGTCTTAAATATCATTATGTTAGTTTGGCTTAATTTTTGTGGAATTTTCCACTTTTGGTAAAATTTATAGGACCTGATAAATAGGAAAAGACATCACAGCAGGGACTGGGTTTATATGCGAAGCTAAATAGTGGGAACTGTGTAGGATCAACTACTCAATAATGTTTGGACCTGAGAGATATCAGACTGATAGCTCAAGGTGGAACTATTCTGCAAAGCTGGACCATGGATTCCAGGGGGGTCTGGTTCTGGGGGTAGGACTCCCGGCATTCAATCTGGTTTGCCATAATACGATTAGGGTGGGGATGATTGTATTCTCATAATACTCTCAGTCGCAACAAGAGGGTTTGGCTTACACTTGGGCCACTCTAATTGTGTTGTGCCATCCCCTGTGAGGTAGAGTAGGAGGAGAACATTTGAGAGTAGGCTGTCACTTGTGCCATTGGTGGAAGAATGAACTCCATGAAAGGCTGATGATACCTTTTTAAAGGTTTTCAGGTTTAATTTTCCCTTTTTATTTTGTTCAATCTTTATGACTAGTAGAAATAAAGAATCGAGTACCCCTAGGCCCTCTGTTGATACCATTTTGGCACAGATGATGACCACTGCAACCTCCGCTGACAACCTTTGTTTGGAAAAGGCTAGGAAACCTTCTAGTGTAATTACTCTGGAACCGTATGCACCAGCACAGAGCAAAAGGAAATTGACAAGAAATATATGTGAAATAGGGCGAGGAATATTTGAAACCTCTTATGATAAATATTTGACTTTTAATCTGGAAGGTTCTAGTTGTGATATTTTTAATGTGTACAGAGACATTGTGAAATGTTGCAGCCAAGAGCCTAAGATATCATCTGGAGGTCGAGGAAAAATGACACTTGAATTGGCCTCAGCAAAAGAAAGTGAAAAATTAAAAGCATTATCACATCTCAGAAGAGTTAAAGTAGACTGATGATGTAATCGGAGGAGAAGCTGGTAGAAGAATTAAAAGATCAAGGTGTGATAATAATTTAAAAAATGAAGACAAAGATATATGGAGCCTTAGTTCCACTTCCAGATTTAATTATTACATTCAATTCTACTCGATTGCCTAATATAATAAAAGCATCCTGGTTACGTTTTAAGGTTAAGTAATATATCCCAAGACCGAGGAGATGCTTTCATTGTCAAGAATTTGGACAAGGCAAGCCTGCCACTTGTGTTAAATGTAGTGAACCAGAGCATGGTGTATGTAATAAAGAAGCATGATGTATACATTGTGGACAATCATCCATCATCTTCACTTAATCATGGAAAAAATGTAAATGCTACCAGAGGTAATGTAAATAGAAGGCTGCACCAGTGATTTCTGGTGCTCCTGCCTCTTCAGAGGCTGCGCCAGTAATTTCTGGCACTCCTGCCTCTTTGGAGGCTGTACTCCTGCCTCTTTGGAGGCTGTGCCAGTAATTTCTGGTGCCCCTGCCTCTTCAGAGGCTGTGCCAGTGATTTTTTTGGGTGTTCCTGCCTCTTCAGAGGCTGCACCAGTAATTTCTGGCGCTCCTGCCTCTCTGGAGGCTCCACCAGCTATGCCTGTTTGCCGACCTTTTTGGAGGCTGCGCCAGCTGTGGCTGGCACCTTGCCTCCTTTGAAGGCATCACTAGTTATATGTGGTGTGTCAGCCTCTTTGGAGGCTGCACCAGCTGTAGCTGGCACACTGGCCTCTTTGGAGGCTTCATTATCTATGTCTGGTGTAAGTGTCCTTCTGGAGCCTACACCAACCGTGACTGGTGCTTCTGATGCTATGGAGGATACACCAGTTTTCTCTGACCCTCACACCCCTCCTCAGGCAGCGCCAGCTTTGTCTGGGGTTCTTGAGATTGATAACCTTCTGCAAAGGAAGGCAGCCAGAAATAATCAGTCTCCTGGAAAAAAGCAGAAGCAAGGCAGTAAGCTGAAAGCAATTAGAGGAGGCTCCAGTTTAACAGCCTCAGAAGCAAATTAGAATTCATTAATTTTCTCCAGTGGAACTGTTAGGGATTGAGAGCAAAATGGTAAGAGCTAAGGCTGCTTATTTCAAAGGTATATTCATGTAGAATATTGAATACTCTAACAGTAAGGCTACTTCACTCACCTGTATCTACCAGTTCCAGCCTATGATGGATCAATCTTCTTACTGCCAGTAGGTAGAGAAGAAAGGGGAAAGGGAAAAGGAAAAAGACCAGCCATCTGAATCATTCTCACTTTCATACCATCATCTTAGGCAAGATACAAACTGTCTCGCTAGGGGCACTGGATGAGCTACTGTCGACCCCTGGTATTCGCGGGTGATGCGCACCACTAAAATCCGCGAATACGTAAAACCCCTCAAAAAACGTTTACAACTGCCTAATTTGATAGTTCAAAACACCGAAAAACTCTCTAAAAATGCTTTTACCTGAATATTTTAATAGTTTTATCACAAAAAGTGCATTTAGTCATGAAAATTATATGAAAATGCAGTAATTTGTGGAAATTTCTCTATGAAAAATACTGTGAATAAGCGAATTTTCTGTGAATAATGTGTATATATGTTCCACAGAGAAATCCATAAATAGGTGAGGCCGTGAATAGGCAGGGGTTGACTGTAAACAACTTGTTGAGCAGCCACCACTGTAACCAAGGAAAAAGTGTCCAAGGACCTGTGGGCAATGTCCTCAGATAAAAGGATGTGAAGGTGGTTTGGTGAAGCCAAGAACCCACATTCAAAATCCTAGGAACAGATAAGTACTTCTTGAATGCCAAGGAGGAACATAGTCCTCTGTTGTGTGCTCTTGCATGCACAGTATTGGCAGTAGAAATTGATGAAGAGCTGTAGGCATGTCTAATCACTTCACATAGCCAAAAGGAAATGGTATTCTTGGACACTTCTTTCTTGTTCCGGCCTGTGCTAAAAAAGCCTTCAGCACCCAGGGCTGAGGTGTAGAGTCCTTTTCAGATAGCTACGCAGTGTCCTGACAGGACATAGTAGTAACTCATTTGGATCATCGTCAACAAAATCCCCAAGGGAAGGGATGGAAAAGGAAACAAATCTGTCATCATGGACAGAGGGGTTTTGAGTCTTAGCAACAAATTCAAAGGCTACGAACCCCCAGTCCCTGGTATGTTTAACATCAAAAGTCAGACCATGGAGTTTGCCCACTCTCTTTGATGAAGCCAAGGCTAGAAGAAAAACAGTCTTGAAGGTCAAGTTTCTGTCAGATGACTGTCACAATGGTTTGTATGGCCCTCGAGTGAGACTGCTTAGCACCAGAGTCAGATCCCAAGTAGGTGGTTTAAGTTCTCTAGGAGAACAAGACTGTTCAAAACTTTTGAGCAGCATAGAGATTTCCCAAGAAGAAGTCCGGTTCATATCTTTCAGACAAAGAACTAACCCCAAGGCAGCCCTGTAACCCTTAATGGCAGAAACAGAAAGGTGTTTTTCTGTTCAGAGAAAGATCAGGAAATCAGCTATCTGTTGAATAGATATACCAAGTGGAGAGAAACCCTGTCGATGACACCAATCACAGTAGATGGCCCATTTTCTCTGATACACGGCTGAGGAAGATCTGAGGCATCCCGACATCTCTGTTGCTGCTCTGTGAGAAAAGCCTCTTGCTCACATGAGATACTGGATAGTCTCCAGCTGTGAAGAGATAGGGACCCTACCGATCGATAACATCTCTCTACGTGAGGTTGAATCCGGGAACCATTCTGCTTGAGGCCACAAAGGATCTACTAAGGTCATCCTGAGATTCTGAGAACTCATTACTCTGTTCAGGACATGATGGATCAGGCAAAAGGAGGGGAATGCATAGACTTCCAGATTGTCCCAGGGATGCTGAAGGGCGTCCTCTGCCATGGCAAAGAAATCTGGAACTACTGAAAAGTAGACCTCTAGCTTCCTGTTGAACCTTGTTGCGAAGAGGTCTATCATTGGTTTCTCCTACAGATGAAAAAGCCTGTCTGCTATATCCTGATGCAAAGACCACTCTGTCCCTAGAACTTGACCCTGATGACTTTGCTTGTCGGCCACTACATTCCTCTTGCCTGGAATGTATCTGGCTGTGACGTCCACTGAGTTGTCGATCGCCCATGATGCAATTGAACTGTCCTCTTGTGAAGTTGATGTGACACTAGCCCCCCACTGTTTGTTCATGTACACTACCACAGTAGTGTTGTCTGACATTAGAACAATGGAGTGCCCATCACTCTTTCCTGAAACTCTTGAAGTGCTTGGAAGGCTGCTTTCAACTTTAGCACATTGATGTGACGTTGCCTGTCCTGAAGACTCCATACTCTGGAAGTCAGGTCTTCTAGGTGTGCTCCCCAACCCTTGTAAGAGGTGTCAGAGAACAGAAGCTCTGGAGGGGGTGAATGAAGAGGCACTACCACTGTCAAGTTTTAGTCGTTCAACCACCACAGAAGATTGCTTCTTACTTCTTTCGACAGAGGGACCTGAAGCTTAGGAGAGTCCCTTGCTGAGGACCAGAATTCTTTGAGCCTCCATTGAAAGAATCAAAGATGTAGACGGCCATGAGGAACCAGCTTCCCCAGTGACGTAAAAAGGCCTAGAACTACTTGCCACTGCCGTGCTGGTTGTTTCTGTTCGGACAGGAAGGAGCAAGCCACTGTCCTGCACTTATTGATCCTTTGGGCTGGTGGGAAAACTCTCGATGAGGCTGTGTCTATGACCATTCCCAGGTAAAGAATCCTTTGACTGGGCTGAAGATTGGACTTTAACAAAAGGACTAAGCTGAAGATTGGACTTTAACAAATTTATCATGATACCTAAGCCAAGATAGAATTTAGAAGACAGTCCGTCTGAAATTATCTTCTCCCGAGAGTTCACTAAGACCAGCCAGTCGTTGTGATATCTTAGGAGGAGAATGCCCTGTGCATGAGCCCATGTTGATACTAAGGTGAAAACTCTTGTAAACACCTGGGGAGCTGTTGTTAGGCTGAAGCAAAGGACTTTGAACTGGAACACCAGTTCTCCAAGACTGAAGCGAAGAAACTTCGGGGAAGAGGGATGGATTGGGATCTGGAAGTAAGCGTCCTTCAAATCTATTGTGAGCATGTAGTCGTTGTGTCTGATAGCCGCTAGGACTGTTCAAGGAGTCTCTATCCTGAACTTGGTCTTCCTGATGAAGAGGTTCAAAGTTGAAATGTCTATCACTGGTCTCCAATCGCCAGTGACTTTGGGGAGTAGAAAGATTTGACTGTAAAAACCTGGGGAAGGATGTTTGACTTGCTATATTGCTCCTTTCTCCTCATCTTCCTCGCTTCCTGTAGGAGAGCTAAGTGCTTTGGAGGGTCTTGGGTGTAAGTGAGCTGAAAGAGAGGACGATTGGAGAAGGGAGGGGCGAAGCCGAAAGGTAGTAGATATCCTACCCGAAGGACGTCTACCACCCATGGCTCCGCCCCGAAATGCTACCAAGTAACCCAATGGCTCGCCAGGCATCCCCCAACTGGTGGCAAAGAGTGGGGATGGGCTCCCACTCTACTGTCTACTTCCTATGGCCCTGGTTCTACCTCCTCGTCCTGGCCTGGAAAAGTGGGGCTGAAAGGGACTTTGCTGGGAAGGTTTCTTTGCTGTTGACAAAGCAGGTTGAGAAGGCTTGCTTGCGGGAGTTGGTCTTGAAGGCTTCTTGGTAGGAGGTTGAGGTTTCTGTCTTAGGGAGTTAGAGTGAGAGGAACCAGTTGATTTTGTCACTGCTTGCTGAATGAGACAGTCGTTATTATTGGCTCGACACCTATCAATAGCCATCTCTAGCTGATCCCTAGGGAAAAGCAGCTGGGAGTCTAGGATATCATCATTTCTCAAGGATAGCAAGGAGTCAACATTGACAGACCGAGCCACCTTGGAGAGGGCTGCGGCCCTCCTCATAAGCAGTAGATTAACCCATAGGTTAGCCCTCAAGTGGGTAAGGTATGAAATGGCCTTAGCACCAGATTGTAACAACCTGATGTAAGATGCACTATTAGCTGTATTTCTTGACGAAGAAAAGGAAATTCTGGCCATTGCTGTTGACCACAAATCGAGCCAAGAGACATTCTGGAAGGCACAAGAGGCAGTCGACTCCAAAGTTGCTGCTTATTGAAAAGGAAGGGAAGGACCTTCTGCCCTAACTGAATGACATCTATTTAGAAGAGGCACAAGAGGAGTCACATAAAACCTTTTATACGAGGAAGTGGAGGAGGAAGAAGCTTGAATGACCTGCCAGAATGAAGAGTTACCCAGGCCCGAAATCAAGGCATTGACTCGATTTAGGACAGAGTCATCATGGCTTGAGCAAGATAACTCAAAAGATGTTTTAGAGTCCTTCTTCGGTCCTAGCAAAGCTTCTATACCTTTAGGGACACTCGCAGGAGCCACAGTTTTCTTAGAAAGATATTGAACTCACAAATGAGATCAATAACCTCTGCATTGGAAGTATAAAACTCCTAATTCTCCATGTACTCCAATTCCTGGTCATGAGGATCCCTGTCTGCCTCTTCCAATGGATCCAAAGGGTTTAGCACTGGGGCATAAGATCTATCAGGCCCTAACACTTTTGTGGGAGTTGGAACGTCTTTTGATGCAGTGGGATGTGAAGTGTCTCGATCACTAGTTCGAGACGCAGAAATTCTCTCTCCGCATGGAAGGGGAAGTCACATCTGCTAACGTCGGCCATGGCCTCTCCTTGGAGATCTCGATGAGGAATGTCGTCGAGGAGAAGAATGGCGAGATTGCATGCCCGACTCACCTGGTGTAGAAGTGTGGCCATTTCCATCCACACGGCCATGCCTATCCCCACAGCCATGCCTATCACCATGACTGTGCCTATCCTCATGTCCACTTCTGTTTTCATGGCCGTGCCTATCTACATGTCCATGTATAAAGCATGCAGAACGAATGATTAATAAAACCATAATAAAAATAGATGAATGGACCTCATCTGTAGGCTTTAGGTTATCCATAGAAAAAACTCAAGCTGTCATGTTTTATAAAAATAAAAACTGAAAAAAAGGTGAAGAAATAGAATTGAAAATCAGAAACCATAATATACCAATTAACCAAACTACAAAATTTTTGGGATTAGTATTTGATGCACACCTGAATTGGAAAGCCCATATAACTTACATAAAATCAAAATGCAAAAGGGCGCTAAGTCTAATTAAAAACTATCACACACAAATTGGGGAGCTGATAGACATACTCTTACCATACTGTATAAAGCAACAGTGTTATCAATCATTGACTACGGAAGTGAAGTATATGGTTCAGCGTCAGAAGCAGCACTGAAAATATTAGATCCAATTCACAATGAAGGACTAAGAATATGTACAGGAGCATTTAGATCCTCACCAGTCTCCTCAGTACAAGTCGAATGTAGCGAACTGCCATTGTTCCTCCATAGAGAGTTCATAACAATGAAAAGTGCATTAAGAATCAAGGCAAGTGATTCACCAACAAAAAATCTCTTTGAGCTAAGAGATATATTTATAAACAATCATCCACCTCCTTTCCCAATTAGAGCTAATAGATTGTTTGAATCACTGAATATAGATATACAAGTACCTCCAACAGTGAAGTTACCACCCCATTGGACTATGAATAAAATAAGGACTTGCACTCAGTTGAAATATTTATCAAAAAGTTCCTCATATACCCCAGAACACCATAGACAAAAAACCATAGATCATATAAGACGAAAGCATTCGCATTACGCGATTTATACAGATGGGTCTAAATCCCAACATGGAGTAGGATATGCAGCTATATCCCAGAACAAGTCATATCAGTTATCTTTGCCTAATAATGCCTCAGTCTTCACAGTAGAGTTATGTGCAATCGCAGTAGCCATCAAAATTATAAAGCAAGTAACATTCAATAATTTTGTTATTTTTAGCGACTCAAGAAGCGCTATAGAAGCCGTTCAAGGTTACTAAAAAAATAATATTGTACAGGAAATTAAATATGAACTCCACAAATTGTATAATGATGGAAAAATATTGAAATATATTTGTTGGATCCCTGCCCATGTAGGGATTAAAGGAAATGAGGAAGCTGATAAAGCAGCTAAAGAAGCAGTCTGCATGGCAAGAACAAATATAAAAATCCCAATTAGTGATTACATAATGGATATAAAAACAATCATTATAAATAAATGGCAAAACATATGGAACGAGGAACCTATAAATAATAAGTTGAAACATAAAATCCAGCATTGGAAAATGGAGCTCATCATGTCAGAGAGAGAGACAAACACATGTAATTCTGACGCGTCTGCGAATAGGCCATACTTGTTTGACACATGGACACTTGATGAACAGTCCATGTGGCCCGCCTCCCGAATTCCCAAAATGCAAAGTGTTGATAACAGTCAAGCGTGTTGTGCGACTGTCCAAAATATAATCAACAGCGAGTATCAACCTTTGGAAATAAATCAATGGGGGAAATTTTATCAGAATCTTATACATTTTCAGTCGTCCCAATTTTATCTTTCATTAAGAAGTGTAACTTGATAGACAAAATATAAATCCAAGTAAATAATGAAAATACAGAAGCCTGTAGGGCGTTTAAGAAAAAAAAAAATTTGTAATTCTGAATTTTAATTTTAGATTTTTATGAAATTTTATTTTATTCTTTTTAATCTTTAATTTTTTTTTGTATGCATGGAAACAAGCAAGTGTATTTATTGTATACATGCGTTTCAGAGTAAAGCATATTTGTTATACAGTTTTTTTCTTTTAAACTTCATTTTCATTTATTCATCATCATGCGAATGACCTGTTTGGTCCCAGTTCTAGGCCTATGGCCTAGACCTGGCATTTCATCCTAATCCTTCGGGCCAGCCCTATAAGAGCTGATTAGTCAGCTCAGTGGTCTGGTTAAACTATTTTAATAATAATAAAAAACATGTCCATGTCTGTGAGAATCATAGGGAAATCATGACCTTTCTTTGGTGAACGTGACTTAGAATGGAGGTAAGATGTATGTCCAGAAGGCTTGAGGACTGACGGGACTTCTGGAACAACAGACATGGGGACGAGAATGTGAAAGAACGTCCCTAGCAGTAGGACGTGAAGGAGAACGATGAGGAGACAAAGTCCATAGATGAGAACACGGACATGACGAATTCGGGACGTGTGAGGGTGGAATTATAGAAGAATCCACCACTCAAGAGATCTTTTCTCTGAACTTGCACAGGACGAACTGGTGAAGATGGAATCACTGTAGCTTTCCTCTTGGAATGAGATTCTTGAAAGCAAGAGGCGGATGGACGAGGCACATCACCGATGGGAACACGTATACATACGGGAGAGTCATGGACGTGGTCTGAAGACAATGGAGAAATGTAGATGGTCCTTTGCTTCTTGGGGCGAGGATCAGCGACGAAGTCTTAAATCCTCCAACATCTGATGGGAGAAGAACAAACAGGAGGAGGAAGAAGAGGGAGATCTATGTTGTTTCTTCTTCAGAACACATCTGTACTTCTCTCAAAACACTGAGTCAGCTCTGTCAAACACAGCCTGAATGAGAGAGTCCACAGATGGAGCAGCGGCAGGTGACATCATTACAGAAACCAATGACAGCTGTGATGTCACAGGAGCAGACGAACTCTGTACAGGAGCTGGGATAGCTATTGGTACGGGAACTGCGGCTGAGCAGGAAACCCAAGAAGCTGTAGCCTTAATGGGAGGTGAGACCCAGCAGAGTGAAGGCCAGGAGGGCTGGGAACTGTCATGGCGGCCAACACTGGAAAGAGAGAAGACATGAAGTGGGATAATAGGCCATCTAAGGTTGGTACCCCTGATAGGCCTAACAAGGCCCAAACCTCAGAAATCTTCTGTGCACCCGAACCTGAAACAGATGATAGAACAACAAGATGGTGCTGCCTCCACCCTCCTCATGGGGGACTTCCCACCTGAGAAAGATGGGGCAGCATGAAGAATAACATCTCCTGACCCCTCTCCCAAAACTTCCAAGGACGAGGCAATGGAAGAATGGAAAGGGGTAAAATCTTCCATGGAAGAAGAAGCAACTGGAGAAGATCTGGACAAGGAAGAAGCAGAACAATGAGGAGCTTGAGAAACATCCATTGAAGGAGGAGAGAACCCTTCCCAAGATGGCGTCTCCGTCTTCCTCTGATGCTGCTTCTTCTTGGCAAAGATCCTCCATTGCTCAGGAGACCAAGAACGACACTCAGGGCAAGGGTTAGTTATGTTACAAGAATTAGATCTGCATCTACTAGTACACACAGAATGGGGATCGGTCTCAAAGGAAGCAAGAAAAAATGAACTAGGGTAGTTTAAGGGTAGTTTGCTACACTGGGACATTTCCTCTGAGATGAGTTTTGGGACTGCATTATCAAAAGCCAAAACACACAGTATATCACTATAACACAAAATTCAAACCAAGGAAACACAGGCAAGGAAGGAAAAACCGGCTTTAGGGAGGAGAGCAAAAAGTATGTCGTCCTCTTTAGGTGGTAAGAAGAAAACTGAATACGTCATGGGGTTGGAGATTAGGTCGCAGTCTGCTTCCTCCCTCATCCCTGCGACTAATGCCACCAATTCCTTGCGTAAACAATTCCCATTGTTTTTTACCAGTCTCCAGGTGGTGCCAGAAGATTTATCCCAATGTTAAGACCCAGGTTTGTTCTGCATATGAACAATATACAGTATGCTCTCTATCTGCCACCTAGTTAAGTCTTCCCCATTGATGAATTTAAATCTCTCATTCAGCAGCTACCATGTCCCTTTGTTATTCTGGAAGATATGAATACAGTAGTAGAAACCCTCTCTGGGGTGACATCGTCACCAATCAAGAGGAAGTTGCCTTTGTTCCATTAAAGAAAGTGAAATTGTGGGGATCCTCAGCATGGGGGAGCCTACACATTTTCATATTCAAATAGGCACATTATGAGCAATTGATTTATCTATATGCAGTGATGACTGCCTTATTGATTTTAATCAAATCAACCTAAATGGAACATTGGTAAAGCTGAATGGGCCGAGCCGGTTGAGCTTCAGACTGTCACTCGATGGGCCAGAGTTCAATTCCCGCGGCCGGCTGATGAAGAGTTAGAGGAATTTATTTCTGGTGATAGAAATTAATTTCTCGCTATAATGTGGTTTGGATTCCACAATAAGCTGTAGGTCCCGTTGCTAAGTAACCAATTGGTTCTTGGCCACGTAAAATAAGTCTAATCCTTCGGGCCAGCCCTAGGAGAGCTGTTAATCAGCTCAGTGGTCTGGTAAAACTAAGGTATACTTAATTTTTTTTGAATGGGCAACATTCCAGGAATGCAACTCAGTAAATGATTCGGCTGATGACTTTCCATGTGTAGATGATGCTCTTGACCTCTTGAATACAATTCTATTTTTGGCTGGTCTTCAGTCAATACGTAGGACTTCAGGCATATTTATCCACCAAACAGTTCCTAGGTGGACTTGTAAATTCCAGGAAACTCATAGAACCATGAGATCAGCTTTCACCAGGTATCGCAGATGAAAATGTGAGTACAGTATTACCGTATTGAATTTTGAAAAGCAAGAGCTCATTTCCGCTTGGAAATTAAAAAGGCATGAAAGGAATCTTGGACAATTTTTGTATCTTCACAAAATTTGAAAACAGCCCTGACTTTAATTTGGAAGAGTTGGAAAAATAGCCGGCAAATTTACTCCTTGTCAACTTCCAGTTATCAAGATCAGTGTTTATGAGGTAGCAGATACTGGGTTAGTGGCAAATGAGTTTGCTAAACATTTTGCTAATGTTGCAAAGAAAAATTATGACTGACCCTATTCTGCTCAAAGAGGGCGAATGGAATAGGTTGAAATGAATTTTAATATATCAAGGAATGAACGATACAATGTACCTTTTACTATGAGAGAATTTGAATCATCCTTAAGAAATGTAGTGAATCAGTTCCTGGACTGGATGATATAACATATTCAGTAATTAAGCATACCCCCAAAAATACCTGATTTTTCATATTAATTCTTAGCAACAGAATTTGCCGAGAACTTCTCTTCCCTAAGCTTTGTGAGATGTTAAAATTATTGCCATATGTGAAACCAGGGAAAGACCCCTTCAAGACAGAGAATTATCAACCTATTGCACTGACATCATGTTTGTGTAAGATCATGGAAAAAATGGTACTTGGAATGTGGCAAATAAGCCACCTGCTCAGTGTGGTTTTCGAAGTATGCACTCCACACCTAACATGTTGGTTCAAATGGAATTTTCAATATGTGAAGCTTTTGCTAACATACAGCATCATATCACTGTTTTCTTTGATCTTGAGAAGTCTTATGATACCACATGGAGATATGGCATTCTGCGTATTCTCTATGAATGTAACTTGAGAGGCAATTTGCTTCTTTTTATTAGGGCATTTTTAAAAAATGGGTTATTTCAGGTTCAGGTAGAAGCAACAATGTCAGAGGTATTCAACCAAGAAGGAGTGCCACGAGGAAGTGTTCTAATCGTAAACTCGTTCGCTTTAGCAATCAATGGGATATCCAAAATAATTTCCCCAGATGTAATATATATTCTTTTTGTTGATGAACTTTCGATATGGCAGCGGCTGAATGCCACCTTCAGCTCTGCATTGATAATAAAGTAAAGTGGGCTGAGATGAATGGTTTTAGATTTTCTGCTAGTAAAACGGTAGCCATGCACTTTTGCCGTATAAGAGGATTCCATCCTGATCCAGATCTGTTCATACGTGGGCAGAGAATCTCATGTATTGGAGAACAAGGTTTCTTGGGTTGATTATTGATAGCAAGCTGACTTGGATTCCACATCTGAAATATATTAAGACAACTTTCAGCACATTTATTGCTTTCAAGTGTTTGTCTCACACTTCCTGGGTTGCAGACGGAACATATGTTGAGACTATACAAAGCCTTGGTCTTTTCAAACTCAAGTTATGGGTGTGAGATGTACACTTCAGCAAAGCCTAATAGCCTTAAAATGCTCTATTCAATTCATCATGGAGTAAGATTGTGTATAGGAGCATTTAAATTACCTACGAGTGCAAGCATGTAGGTGCCGGTGAGATGCCTCTGGATCTTCATTGTCAGTGTCCGCTGGTTCGGAGCTGGTGGAGATTTCTTTGACTCGCATTTGTCAGAAATGAAAGACATTGGCAATTTTATGCAAATCACCCCAAGCAACCTCAACCATTTGCTTTTAGAGCAAAATGTATAAGCAGGCAATTAAACATGCCAAGGATGGAGATTTTACCTGAAAGGTATTCAGTTAGTCCCCTCTGGAACCTTCTGGAGTTAAAATTTTGTGGATATTTTAACTTTACCAAGGCAGAAATGTCCAAAGAGGCAATGTGGCCAATATTTTTGGATCATTCCTCACAATAACAACTCCATTGCAATTTTCACGGATGGCTCAGTCAGATGCTGGCGTCTGCTTTGGAGTGGCCTTCCCTGATATAGAAAGAAGTGGTAGATTATCATCTGTTGCATCTATTTTTACGGCAGCAGAACTGTATGCAATTTTAAAGGCCTTGAAGGAAATTTTAACTCAGAATGGAAATAGTTTTACCATATATTTTGAATCGAGAAGTGTTCTTCAGCTGTTGGAATCTTTTCACTCTTTAAACCCTTTGATTTTAGAAATACTCTACTGGTATGGCTGCTTTTCATGAAAAGAAGAAATAGATGTTTGCTGGGTGCCTTCCCATGTTGGGGTGGTTGGGAACAAGCAAGCTGATCAACTTGCTAAATGAACAATCACTTCCCCAGAGCCGAGAAGATGTGTACTACCATATCGGGATGAATATCCTTTAGTAGATCAGAAAAATAAAAAGTTTTGGCAGTCCATTTGGGAGATTATTTTAACGAATCAAAACATGCACAGTATTATGCCATCAGTCTCTCCTTGGTCATGTCCTTATATGGCAAGGAGACAAGAAACAATGTCGTGCAGGCTTAGGATAGGACATACAAGACTCACTCATGGGTTCTTGATGTCCGACAAAAATCCTTCATTCTGCAATTACTATATTGTGCCCTTGTCTGTGAGACATTTGCTGGCTGAATGTCCCTGTCTTGGGAATCTAAGGCATAGATTCCTCTCTTGGGGATGTAACTGAGATGGACATTTCATCTTTGCAATGATTCTTAGGGAGGACTGTAATTTAGAGCAGCTATATGTATGTTTGTTAGGGAGGTGGCTTTCTCAACAAAATTAAGATCATATGTTTTATATTTTTCAGATATTTTTCACACGAGACTCCTTTTAAACTTTATCTTTTTAATTTCCCATTTAATTTTATTATGGCATCAATAACCTAGATGATGTGATGCCAGTTTTAATAGCCACAAATCAATCAGTTCTTTCTCAGATTAGCTCTCAGTTTGACTGGTTCTATGACTACTTTTGGAAAATTACTTGTTAATTCTTGTTGGGGCTCTCCCAATTTTCATTCTAACATATCCAGATGTTACACATTGTTTAATGGCCCCCTTGTTAACATCCTCTTACTGGATAATCATTCGAAGAGAGTGAACTTTCAAAATACAGGTCAATCCATTATTCCTTTGTGTCCAACTTAAATAACCCTTTTTTATAAATAACATAAGAACATGAAAAATGGCCACCATTAATTTTAAAGAAAATTTTATTGTATATAATAATAAAGGTCTTTAAGAATAATCAGATTACATATTTCATAGTTCAGCACATCAGTAAATAAAATATATATTATGAATATCCACATTGCAATAACTTATTACATAAAATGAAAATTTAAATGTATGCATAAATATGTAACCAATCATGAAGTTAATGCACTATTAAAACTTTTTACACTTTCAGATTTGTAAACTAAACAATATTAACTAGTGATAAACATAAACAATATTAACTAGTGATAAACATTCTTGTACATTAAATACATATAAAATCCCATTCAAGGTTACTGTGATACTGTATTTATAATAAAAAAATCTTTAGGATAGAAAAAATACACTTGTTACTGCAATATACTTAGCTTCTGTTTAATTTGCAACAAAACATAAAAAATTTTCACTTTCTTCCAGACATTTTCTTCTTTCCTTTTAGCTTCATACCCTTGGCTACACCTTTTCTAGCACCCCTCACGAGACTAGTGAACTGCCCTTCAAATTTGGCCTTTTTCCTGAAAAAAAAAAAAATCCATCATACAGTAACAGTGTACCTGGTTATGGGTTGATAAAACAATGATTAATAAAACAAGATCTGCTCCTAAGCTTAGGAAAACTTGCCTCACATGGAACAGCTTTGGTTGTCCTTTTATTTTTTTATGGTACAGGCTTGTGCTTTCCTTGGTACTTTTTATATGACTGAATTTTATTATTTTCTAATTAGGTCCTTTTTTCAGTTACCGTAAGGCCCTAATAGCTCACTAAGTATGCGATGCTTTTGATATATTTGTGAAATACAAACAAGGTTTTACTATGCTAGCAAGTATTGTCCATTGTAAAGGTGATGTAATAAATTCATTAATGAAAGATTTATATCACATCACCATGATTCATATACAAGCATTAAGCTACAAACAGGAAAATATTTTTGGCAATTATTAATGCACCTGCATTGTTTGGCTGTATCCAGAAGTAAGCACTTTTGTTATCAACTGCAATATTTTTGGCAATTATTAATGCACCTGTATTGTTTGGCTGTATCCAGAGGTAAGCACTTTTGTTATCAATTGCAAAAATGCTTTAATCCTCAAAGAAATGTCCTTTAATATCCAATTCACTCTACCGCTGAAATAATATATTTTCATATATGTTATCCGAAGTGGAATTTTTTATTTGATAATAAGTTCATCGTCTCATGGGCTCAAACCTTGGAAGATGAACTCAGGACTACAATGACGCACCTTAAACCACATGGCCATCAAGGTAGGTGTAAGCTAATACCAACTCCCACTTAAAATCACTGTTGAACTCAGGTATCTGTGATTGGAATCGATATTAACTCACCCCTACCATGTTAACTGTGTAGTGTGTTTGTTGCATGCAGCCATATTTTGAATGAATTTTATCACATTGCCATGATTCATATACATATGATGACATTTCACCACAACCACCATTAATCTCATTAATATGCCTAAAATTCATGTCACAAATTCATGTTATAGATATCCCAAGATTACCAATAATTTGCCTGTCAGACAAAAAAACTGGCAACCCATGGTGAAGATGCTATGTGGATCAGTCCTCCAACTTGCATTTTCTAGATTATATATGTCTATGCTACTTTTAAATCACTTCATTTCATTTGAGTCAGATAACTTGGATGGCTGGGTTGCCTTGGAAGATCGGTTGTTGTTGACAATGTCAGTTTCTCATTGTTTCCTATTTTGAAGGCATCTGATGATGTGACTTTGCGTATGTTTACTAATGTGCCAGTACTTTCTCTAGAATATGCTGTTGCCACCCCTGAGGCACCGATGTTAGCCTTTCTCTGACTTATAACTATTAGAGACCAACATTCACCGCTAGAGGAATCTCAAAAGGTTGACATACATCACTCAACAGGCGTGCCACTTAGCTCCAGGATCACAACTGTTGAGGTTTGCAATATCATTCTTCTGGTCAAAGTTATGATCATGAGTGCTCGCGTTCTCTCTCTCTCGCTCGAGCGCACTTTAATATCTTGACAAAACTGCAGGTACCGTATCAGTCTAAATGATTATAGTAAACGCCCCGTATTCTGCGGTCTCACGATTTGCGGACTCACCTATTCGCGGATTTCTCTATGGAACATATACATGCATCATTCGCTGAAAATCCGCCCATTCATGGTATTTTTCACTGAAACACATTCACTAATTACCGTATTTTCATCTCATTTTCATGACTAAGTGCACTTTTTGTGATAAAACTATTAAAATACTAAGGTAGTGCTCGAGGTACAACAGTTCACCTTATGATAATTTGATTTTGCAATGGGGTAAGCAATTAATACCGATAGAGGAATATTTATCAAATATTTTTAAATTTCGCGGGGGCGCAGGCAGCAGTGTACAATCAGGCAGCGAGACCAAATTACAACAGACCAGCTTCTTTTCCTCCATCTTCTAGTTAAAAAAGTACAGTAACAGAGAATGATAAAAGTATTGTTAGTAATGTTATACTCTTGCGTAAATGCGTACAGCCATAAACAACTGACCGAGAAACTGTTATGTTCATCGCCGAACTGGATAACAACAGCCGTTTTGCTTGTATTTCAACCATCGTTCGGTAATACACAATTACCATAGGTTATAGTATAAATGACGTTAAGTAGAATAGGTCTGATATATTTTTACATTATACCCTTATTTCTAAGTGTTTTTACAAGGGTTCTAAGTATTCGCGGGTGTGTGTGTGTGTGTGTGTGGTGGGGGTACGCATCCCCGGCGAATATGGGGGTTTACTGTACACCCAAAAACAAGATTGCAGCTGCATATTTCAACTCTTTCTTCCTTCTAAAGAAATTTCTCCATAGAGTTTGCTGCTCAAAGAGCAAGGTCGCCCTTTTCTCCAGTTGGGAAGAAGAGGAAGGAGTCACTGTCACCAGAATCATTTATACTCCTGTGACTTGGAAATTAAAAACCTCAGACAAGAAGCCAGGTGACTGCCAATGATCTACTCGGATATCTTATGCTGCAGATGTTCCTGAATATACTATACTCTAAAGACGACATGCACACTGAAAATCCTTTGTTCCACATTAAGGATTCTCGACACCTCATGGACTAAATCATGCAAATCAACTTCTACAACTGCAAGAAGGAACAGCACCTCTGTGAAGGAATTCAGGATGATTAGGCCGTGTTATTTTCGGCTGTAAACCTGTTAGGCCAGCACAACTTTGGACCATATGAAATTTAGGCTGCAAGACATGGGGGAAGCTTCTTGGGACACCGTGTTTAGTACTAGCCCCTCAGGGATCATTAAGTGTGTGTCGGGGGCGGACGTGTTGGAGGGGTCTCTCACGTTTTTTACCAAAAAAGATGGGTTTTTCGCTCTTGGTGATTAACCTCTCATAGAAGGCAATGTATTAATAGTGTCTCTATGTAATACCCGGCGTGTAAGCCGGTTACTGCTGTGTAATTGCAGATATACTAATCTACATTCTAACCCAATCAGTGCCTTTGGAATTTTTCAAGTTTCAACTTCTCGAAGCCTACTGGCCCTGGGAAATGGGTAATAGAGTGCTGTGTACGTGTTAGTGCTTGGCCCTCCCTTTACCACAAAAATGTCATCTGACCAACCGCCAATCGTCGTGCCAGTGACCCTGGCACCTAACGATATCTGTGCCCTACACACAAGTTCTGTACTCGCGAACAATTGTCTTTACTTTATCCAATACCAATTGAACCGTTCCGATGTCGAGTGTACTATACAATCTGTGAGTGCAGCCTTCTCCGACGAGGAAATGAACCCTGCATATACAAAATGCAAAGACTTGATACCAGATACCATTCTCCAGGAGCAACCCACGAAATGCCTATCCTCTCTCAAGAAAGTATCATACGTCACTAAGTGGCTACGGACCTGCTGGGTGGAAATATACGTCAATGACCCTTACAATCTGCCTCCAAAGGGGCCTGCTGATTTAAGCCTACCTGCAATGTACCATATGGCAGAAAATGCCTTTCTAAAAGCAAAATCCCTCTCAGAAATAATTGACAAAAGCTCAGAAAAAATTGAGGAAGCACAAGACAAATTTTCACAGATCTGGGATGCGATCAAAGGATTACAGGAATCACTTGAGAGTCTTAAAACTGTGGAAACAAGTAACATTCTTTCACGGATCTGGGATGCGATCAAAGGAGTGCAGGAATCATTAAACAATTGCACAGCAAGCCACCAGACTCTTTTGAATGAGGCATCTATTATTTCCTCACCTCCCAACAACATGAAAAAAGTGAGGGTGTGACACGAAGTCGGGATGACCATAACCCTCCCACGGGGGAACTGCCCTCTCTCCCTCAGATGAAGCGCCCACATCACCTGTAAACCTACCTCCAACCTCTCCTCCTCCCCTTGCTTCCAGTGGAAGACAGATCTTCAGTGACGATCACCAGCCCTCGTGAGTCTTCCGACCCTCCCCTCCCCCCCTCCCCCCCCAACTCCCCATCATGGATGAAGATGTAATTGATCATGAGGGGATTGGGGGGCTGGCAGACACAAGCAAGTAGAAAAAAGAAAAGGACGTCTGGAGTGTCCGCTGAACTGAAGCCCAGCATTCATGAATCACCTCACCTGAAACCTGAGGGGGGATGTCACGTTGTGATTTGCAATTTACGGTCATCGGTGAAGCTAGACGCCATAGTAGAGAGAGTAAAGTTTCTCACAGGCTCCGACCCTCTTATCTCCCACGAACTCCCATGCAAAATTAAACATAAAGTGGCCTACAGGATTACCTGCCTATTTCACCACCTCAATGTTCTTAAAGGGGAGAATTTTGGTCATAAAAGTCTCAAGATACAACCTAATCCGGACCAACCTCCCCCCGGGGGACTAACTGACACCCCAAGTAGGGATTCAGGCACAGACTCGCCTTCTACCACAATTGCCAGCCATCCTCCCAAGCATTCAGCCCCACTGGCCAATCCCCCATCCACCCAAATGATCAACTCATTCATTTCCCATCTTCGTGAGCTGCCATGGATACACTAGATATAATCTCTTGGAATATTTTTGGCCTCAAGTGTAACATTCCTCCCTTAAACATGTTCTGCAAAAACCTCAAAGGTGTCATTGCGTTGCAAGAAACGCTCCTCTGGTCTCATGACCTTGCCATCTGCGATTCAGTGTATGAAGGCTTCAGAGCCTTCTCAACCTCATCGATGCAAGTTACAGATTACGTCGTAGCTGGTCGCCCGAAAGGGGTCTTTCTTTCCTGTGGCACAAATCGTTAGACAATATGGTGAATGTGTTGACCTTTAGGAGTGATAGATTGCTGGGGTTTCAAGTGACAGTAGGAGACTCTAAGATCCTAATAATTAATGTTTATGTGCCCTGGGAAAAGAACGATAATTTTGATCAGTACTGCATGATCCTAGGTGAGTTACACAGCATTATTCATGATTCTACTGCTGACCATATATGTATAATTGAGGACCTTAATTCTCACCTCACAAAACAGTTCTATAATCAACTTACTCGCTTCTGTCAAAATCATGCTCTCCGAATTAGCGATGGAGTGCTCCTCCCTCCCTCCTCCTATACCCATGCACAGAACAGAATGGACACAGTTACAACCTCCTGGCTGGACCACTGCATCACATCCCCTCAACTTCATGATTCTATTGTGACCTGCAACATTCACTACGATCTTGCAACAGGCTATGATCACATCCCCTTACAGATGTCATTCAGTACCCCATCCCTCCCTACCGTGAAACCCCTAACTGATCACCCACCTGCTGTTAACTGGGATTTTAAAAACCAACAGAAAACCATGGAAACCTGGCTACGGTCAACAGCTCAATCGGCAGACACCTTACTGTGCACTAACCCAAAATGTAGAAACGATCATCACAGGAGAGATCTGAAAGAATTCTATTCGAATATAATTTCCGCTGTGCTCGCCTCTGGCAGGAGATCTTGTCAAGCCAACTCTCGTAATGTACTTGGACGAAATGACTTGGTTAAAGATCTTTATACACATTTCACGAAAAATGTTTCTACTGTGGAGGCAAAATGGTAGCCCAAGGGAAGGACACTTTGCACTGCTAATGAGGCAGGCTAGAGCACAATTCAAACTTGCCCTTAAGCATTGCAGACTGAATGAAAAGCAACTAAGAGATGATGCAATGTGATGCAATGTCTAGAAAATTAGAATCTGGCAATTAGCCCCGTCTTTGGAAGGACATTCAATCAACATTCAATCCCTAAATCCCAAAACTAAAAAGCTGTGACAGATAGTAGGAGAAGCCGTCGGTGACAAGGCTATCGCAAGAATGTGGGGCGATCACTTCAGCACTATCCTGAATTACATAAACAATCAAGACTCCTGCAGGGATGTAAATAACCTCCTTACTGATAATATTGTTTCATTTCGCCAATCATATTATGCCAGGTAACATCAGCAGTGCCATAAACAACCTACCTAATAATAAATCGCCCGGCTGCGATGGTCTGCGTGCTGAAGCTTTCAAACTTTGCCATCCGATAATTTACATTTTGCTAGCTGCTCTGTTCAATGCATGCATAGTTCACCAGTTTCTCCCGGACTCCCTACTCTTAGTTCGCTTAATACCATTAATAAAAAACAAGGTAAAGGATGCAGCTGACCCTGGCAATTGTTGCGCGACTGCAATTACTACAATTGCATCGAAGATACTTAAGTCTGTTCTTCTAGTGAGACTCCTCCCCTTTCTACACACTACTGACAACCAGTTCGGCTTTAAAGCAAACCACCCAACCAACAACTGCATCTACATCCTGAAAGAATTGCTGAACTATTACCTATCATCAGCCTCTCCTGTTTTCCTATGTTTTGTAGATGTGAGAAAAGCATTTGACAGAGTAAACTACATAAAGCTCTTCCAGAAGCTGCACAAAGAAGGTACACCTCTATATCTAATTGGCATTTTATGTTGTTGGTTCTCCACACAGCAATTCTGTGTCAAATGGGGTAATGTACTGTCATTACACCTTCGGCCCCTAAACGGGCTCCGGCAAGGGGCATTCTCTCCCATACCTGTTTAACACGTACACAGATGCCCTGAATGTCAAACTGAACTCACTCCCAATCGGATGCACTATCAACGAAACAACAATAAACAACCTTTGTTATGCTGATGATATGGTTCTGACTCCCCATCAGTGCAAGGTCTCCAGCGACTCATTGACACCTGCTGCTAATATGCAGAGGAATTTGATATCCTATATAATGAAACCAAGACCCAGTGTATGTCACTGTCCCCGAGATCGCTTGAGCATATTGCAGAACCACTAATTTTCCTCGGAAATCATCGTCTGGAATTCGTGCATGAATGTCCGTATTTGGAACACATTATCACGGACGACCTAAAAGATACAGCAGACATAAAACAGAGGCGTCATAAACTATGTGCAAATGGCAACATGATTGCAAGGAGGTTTGCCTTCGGTCACTGAGAATCGAAACTGCGGCTGTTCCGCTTGTACTGCTACAGTATGTATGGGTGTTCCCTTTGGACGAACTATACCCAAGAGACCATGAGACATATCACTGTTGCTCATAATGACATTCTGAGATGCCTCACAAACACACCTCGCTATCACTCAGCCACGCAGATGTTCATAGAAAAAACTGCCTCAGGATAATGTTTTGAAAATCATTTGAAAATCATTATGAGGCGAACAATGTCCAGTCTGATCACCCGACTGAGGAACAGCAGCAATTCGCTCATACAGAGCATCCTCAGCAGTGAGGCAAGAAGATCTAAATTGTGGGAAAAAAGGAATAATGAGGCGTCTGTTCCTTGAATGACTTCTCTTCTATTTTTGCAATTATGAAGTGTCATCTCCAGAATCTGTCATTATTATTATTATTATATTTCTCCATTTCTTGTTATTTTTGGTATTTTTTACTTTTTATATTACTGTGATTAATATCATTGTACAGTTTTGCAATTTTCAATATTTGCATTTAGCCTTCTGGACCTGACTTCTGTAACCACCTAAGGTCCCCAGAGGGAAATTAATCGTCTGCAATCTGTATTTTTTTATTGTCATCATATTCAGTTTTTTTATATTCTCCATATAATTACTGTCATTATCATTATTATGAATTCTATTTTTTTCTACTTCTTCAGCAACTGTGTGAATAATGCCGATAATTATTTTTATCATGTTACCTTATGTATCTAGACTGTGTGTATTGTATTTGTATAATCCATGTATATGGCCCTGAGCTGAAGTACAGTAAACCCCCCGTATTCGTGTTCTCAAGGTTCGCGGACTCATCCATTTGTGGGTTTTTCTATGGAACCTATCTAAAAAATTTTCGCGGGAAACTCGTGCATTCGCGGGTTTTTCCATGGAACATATCTATAAAAATATTCGCAGATGCAGATTTTTTTTGTCTTTTTCGTATAGCAATAGTATTCTGTATTTTCATATTTATTGTATAATAACATTAAATAATCATGTAAATCAATAATAATACTGTATTACAGTACTGTACATATAATAGTAATAGAAATTAAATAATAATATTATGTAATACTACACTGGGTACCTTAATAATAATAAATAATACAGTAAAGTTAAATCATACGGGTAGTAACTAGTGATGAATGTTGACTTCAGTATGCTGTAGATGATGATGATGATGAATTAGTTGTGCAGTACAATGAATGATGGGAGGCGCTGTCATGTTAAGGTATTTGAACATGGCAACGAAGGTGGTACAGTAGGGCTGCATGAGTATTTTACCTTGTTCATGCTCAATGCGGGCGACCGCAATTAATGTCATGCTGTAATGGGTTGCTACTTCTCCGTGACTTTTGCCCTCTCTTGCAAAACAATCATGTCTACAGTACTTTCTTCTCATCAGTCATTACAGTAATTGTAGACTATTGGCCAGAGGCCTTAGACGAAGCAGAGCATTCAAGAGGACATCTTAATGCACGATTTCAAAAAATATTTTTAGGCCATAGTACTGTACACGCAAAACACACAAACGTGAGATAGCAATAAACGGGTTATATTGGGTCATTTGCCGATAATTTGTCGCATACAGTATACGCATGGTACTACTGGTTGCGAATACATATACTAACACTGATCTTCTGATACAGTACATACATTTTACAAAATATTTTGTTGTAAGATGATTTTTAAATATTACATACAAAAAGTGTTTTAGGATGATACATAGTACAGTACAGTACTACGGGTAAAAAAAGAGCATATCTAAAATACTTAAGACAACAGGAATACTGCAGGGCACGTATGTTTACATCTGCGATAATGAGCATTTTCATGTATGTAAAGTATATATTAAAGGGATTTTGACAGAGGAAAATCTATTTCTGAGGAAGGTCCCGTGTCAGCCGGGGTGAAATTCCATTACAGCATATAATTTCTAGGTATAACAATGCTAGATATACCAGAGAAAAGAGCATTTTCAGGAAAGCTGGGTTACTACCCCAGTCGATCATCTTTAGAAGACTCGGGTATAATGAAGGGTGAGTGAAATACCACTACCACGGAAATATAGAAAAAGATCTCTCCTTATCAAAACCTTTAAAGAGTGGTGATTTTTTTACAGCTCCCACACTCAACACCCGCCAGGACGGCGACACCAGCGCCACCTACTTCATTCCATGCTAGCACTAACCCCAGACTTGGCATGTGCAAGAAGGGGAGGGAGTACTAGACTAGACAGGAGGGTCACGGGTGACACGGGACCTTCCTCAGAAATAGATTTTTCCTCTGTCAAAATCCCTTTTCTGAGTTCAGTCCCGTGTCAGCCGGTGAAATAGTGATAGAGAATCATGCCAAGACTGCTACTACTGGAAAACAAGGGGGTAACCTGAAGAAAAAGGCAAAATTGTAACGAAAATAATTTTAATTAAGGAATTTCTTCCATGAAGCAAGAATACTTAAAAAGTAAGGCAACTTAATTTTAAGGCACACCAATAAACTTAACACTACAAAACACTGGAGGTCCCCGGTCTGATGGGGAGAAAAACCTCAAAAATCTTAAAATTACTTAAAAGTAGTGAAACATGAAATGTGCACAGAACAAGAAATACAATTAAAACTATATATGTAAACTTAGGCTTAAACATGTAAGAGACAAGACTAATGAAAATAACACACCGTTAATTATCTGGGGTCGTGGAGCCAACAAAAACTGTCCAGTACCCGCAAACGAAAACAATTATGGCTAATCAGATTACAGTTTTCCATCATAAAATACAAATATATCAATATGAAGAGCTAGGCAGTGAGGCATAAAACGACCAGGAGAACAAGCAGAGAAGCAAATGAGGTAGGCGGGCGGGGGAAAAGGAAAGGATATAATTATTTAATGTGGGAGATGACACTTCCCACTGCTACAGTAGAATATTTCAGGGCTTGAGTGATTTTAAATAGTGGCGTTTTAAACACTAGAGGTGATTTCCAACCAGTATATTTTGATAACTCTGAAAAGTCCATATTATGAAAATAATTAGTAGAAGTAGCCACTGCTCGAATATCATGAACTTTAGGAACTGAGTCTGGGTTGGCTTGTTTAATGAAATACAGAATCTGTTGTCTTATACCATTAAGGGAAAGAGTACCACCTTTCTCCTGATAAAAAGAGGACCTGACTTACTCTGTGGAGTTCTTGAGAGGTAAGATTTAAGTGTATGGACTGGACATAAAGATTGATCTTGAGGAAGGGGCACCACCTTCCAGGGAGACCACCTGTCCTGTGGGTCTTCGTTTTTAGCTAAAAATCTAGGGTCAGGGGAGAGGAGGACTTCTCCGGATGGGAGGAAGTTAACAAAATTATCACTCTAGTGAGAGCTGACAGCTCTGAAATTCTAGCACCTGAAGCCAAACTAAGTAAAAATAAGGTTTTATCTTAACAGATCTTGATAAGAGCAATGTAAAAGTTATCCAACTCTGACGCTAACTTAAGGACGCCATTGAGAAACCAAGTAACGAATGTGGACGTGATACTGGTCTCAGACGAGCGCATGCTCTGGGGATGGATGAAAAATAAGAATCTGTAAGGTCAATTTTAAAGCCGTAAAGAAATACGGGTTCTTCAATGCCGAACTTGACTGTGGTAATAGTGGCCGGAGCCAGGCCTTTTTCTCAAACAGTGACCTAAAAGAAGGAAACTCCTAAATTAGTCGTCATAATTTTGGCTTCAGATGCTTTCAGGAAGGAGGCTAATTTTGACTGCTGAGTCATATTGCCTAATAGTAGAATCTCTTTTATCTGATTCTAAAAACAGAGTGTTGACAGGGTCAATGTTTGCTCCTTTTGAGCTAACTTTATAAAGTCCATAAAGCTAGGGCATCTTGAATAAATAATTGAGGAAGCTGACACAGTCTTGGTTTGTACTGGTGATCAGAATGGATTTGGGAATCAAGACTGATGATGAAGCCCAGTTCCTGAAGGAGAGGGAACCAATTGCTCTTCGGCCAATAGGGGCTACCAGAGCTGGTTGACCTTTGAATGTCCTTAGTTTGTGTAAAACTTTCAGCAGCAAATTTATTGGAGGGAACAGATAAATTCTCTCCCAACTGTTCCAATCTACTGTCATTGTCTACAGTACTGTGTCTCATCAGTCAACGCCTGAGGGTCCAGGTTGGGGGCTACATAACAGGGGAGCATTGAGGTTGCTCTCTGTTTCGAACAGATCCACTTGGAGTCCCGGAACCCGGCGGCAAAATCCACTGAAAGATTCCGCATCCAGGGACCACCCGCCTCCAACGGGTAGTCCTGCCATGGGAATCCGCCACCACATATTCTGGACACCTGCTAGGTGGGTGGCTGACAGGTGCCAAAATTTTTTTGTTCGCCAGGGAGAAGATAGCTACCATTACTTGGTTTATCGACCTGATTTGGAGCCGCCCTGTTGATGCAATGAACTACCACTGCGCTGTCTAACACCAACCTGATATGAATCCGATTGGGAGGGCGGATTTTCTTCAGCGTCAGAAAGACCGCCATGGCTGACTACTGTAAGTACATTTTGTAAGTTAAAAATGATTTACTAATTTTCAAATATTACAGCACTGTAATATATTAACGTAAACACAGCAAAATTTCAGTAATATATTTGTTTTTCTTAAAAGTGCTTCACCCAAGCCACCTCTCTGCAAATACAAAGAAATCGCAATGCTGGACGCTGTGTACCCAGGACCAGTGATACTCGACACACTATTGGCTGTCATCTGCAAAGCAGCCAATCCAGAAGCACCAATCATTTTCCTTGGTGTTCACTGGCTGTTCACTTGGCACTGATTGGCTGAACATTCACAACCAACTTGCGAACACGGAATTCTGGGAGACCGCTCCACGGCATCCTCCTCACATTGTGCGTATAAGTTCGCAGCATCTTACCTTGTGAAACCGTGCTTCTGTTCGTTTTGATTTTTTATCTTTGAGCATCAGAGGTATTCGGCCCTAAAATACCTCCTAAAAAATGCCCTGCTCCTTCAATGCCTTCTGGCAAAGAGTCTAAAAGAAAGAAGACTGTTATGAAACTTGAGGAGAAGGTGAAACTTCTTGACATGTTAAAGGAGGGCAAAAGTTTTGCCGCGGTTGGCCGCCATTTCAGTGTTAATGAGAGCACAGTGAGATATATCAAGAAGAAAGAGGCGGAGATATGCAAGTCTGTGAGTATGAGCTACTTCGGTAGTGCAAAGACAGTTGCAACAGTGTGGGATAAAACAATTGTGAAAATGGAATCTGCTCTGACAATCTGGATAAAGGACTGCGGAAGAAAACGTGCCCCTCGACTCCAACATCATTCGTGAGAAAGCACGACAACTCTACCAGCAGTTATCAAGGGTTAAGGAAGGCAACGACGTAGTACAGGCAGAGGAAGGCGTTGAAGAAGGCGAATTAGAATTTTTAGGCTTTGATGAACCAGCAGAGGGGGAAGAGCCCCAAGCAGGACCATCATCAGCGCCTCAAGGTTTCCAGGCCAGCAAGGGGTGGTTCCACTGATTCCACCGATTTCAAAAGCGGTTCCACCTAAAGTCTGTTACTCTGCATGGGGAATCAGCATCTGCAGACACTGAAGCAGCCGCGAAATATCCAGAGGCCTTCAAGAAGATCATCGAGGAGAAGGGCTACCATCCAGAACAGGTGTTCAATATGGATGAGACTGGCCTGTTCTGGAAGAAGATGCCTTCCTGGACATGCCTTATGAAGGACGAAGCTAAAGCCTCCGGATTCAAGGCCCAGAAAGATAGGGTTACCCTCATCATATGTGGGAATGCAGCTGGTTTCATGCTTAAACCAGGCCTCATTTACAAGGCTGCAAACCCCAGGGTACCCTCAAGAATAAGAACAAGGCATTGCTTCCTGTGTTCTGGATGCATAACCCTTAGGCCTGGCTCACCAAAGTCCTCACAGAGTACTGGTTCCATCAGAGCATCATCCCTCAAGTTAGGCAATACCTGAACGACTTGGCCATGGAGTTCAAGGTGTTGCTGATTATATATAATGCTGGTGGCCACCCTCTCGATCTTTCTTACAAGGGAGTCCAGCTTGAGTTCCTCCCTCCCAACACCACCTCTCTCCTCCAGCCTATGGACCAGGGCGTGATCCGTGCCTTCAAGGCACTCTATACCAGGAACTCCCTCCAGCACTTTGTAACTGCAATGGACAGTGACAGTGAATTTACGCTAAAAGAATATTGGCGTAAATTCACGATTGCCACATGTCTGAGCATCATCAGCCGATCACTGAATGACATGAAGAAGGAGACCCTGAATGCATGCTGGAACAAGTTGTGGCCGGAGTGTGTTCATGATGACAGGGGCTTCTCTCCTGAAGAAATTCAACATTCGGCCATTAATAAGGCTGTCCAGTTGGTGAGGATTCTAGGTGGGGAAGGCTTCGAGGACATCACCGAGGATGAAATCGGCACCCTTTCTGATGCTCACTCTGACCCCCTGATGGACCAGGATTTGGAAGAGCTGACGAAGTCTGCCAGTGAGGAAGAAGATACGCCAGGTTCAGGGGAGGAGCAGGAGGAAGAGGAGAGCGGCCTGACTTTGGAACGTCTGTCCCACATGAAGAGAATGATTAAGGATATGCAGGAGTATGTTTCAACATGGGATCCTTTTATGGAACGCTTCTTAAAGTTTTCAAACATCCTTGATTCAGCATGGGAGCCCTGTAATCAAACCCTCACCACCATGAAAAAGCAGTGACAGCAGCTGCCTATCACCATGTTCATCAAACGGACAAAGAAGGCCCCTCCAAAGCCTCCCAAATCACCCGAAGTAGTGCCTCTCGAATCGCCTGAAGAAGTGCCTCCCCAATCGCCTGAAGTAGTGCCTCTCGAATCGCCTGAAGAAGTGCCTCCCAAATCAAGTGAAGAAGTGCCTCCTGAAGGTGAAGAGGCACCCTCAGATGAGTTGTAACTCCTCTGCTTTGCTGTGCAGTCATATCTTCATCGTCATTCATCGCACTGCACAGCTAATTCATCATCATCATCATCTTTAATCAACATTCATCGCTGGTGAGTACCCGTGTGATTTACGTATGTAGTAATCTTAATATATGAGTACAGTAGTATGAAAGCATACTATTATTATTATTATTATTAAATATATGACCATTTCAGCCGTTTACCTGTTTGGATGTTGTGGCCTAAATTACTATGGGCTGAAATGACCAGGACCCCTCTGAAGCACACACAATTGTGTGTGCAAGATCTTCAGTCTAGGGCAACCCCCAAGCCCAGGGGGCAGTTTATGCTCCTGAACTATAATAACTAAGGCAATTCATACAACCAAGCATTTAATATTTTGTTAGCAAGGCCATTTAAAATCAACATTGCCTCTGTAAGTCTAAAGATGAGAAACTGATAAGGGTTATGCTCCTCCAATGCTTGGCAACCCCACCCCCTCACTCCTTGCTACCAACCCAATGACTTCCAAGACTTTAAATACAGAGAGGCTATATAACCCTTCAGCAAGCTCAAGAGCCCTGAATCATTTGCTGCATACAAACTGAATATGACTTATCTCCTTGCTGCATGATTTTGTCAAGAAGGCCAGAATGATGGTGCTTTTGCTTTGATGTGCATTCTTCATTCTCCAAACCTGAAATGCCATCATCCCCCTAGATAACAGTCATGAAGAATGACAAAAATGCAACAAATTATTTTTACCAACCCCCTCTCCAGTTGTCAAGGACTCAAGTTTCTCACTGGCTTCAATCCTGTTTTGAAAGGTATGGGATGGGATCCCCCTTGGTGTGGGACCACCTTGATGTAGTGAGGGGGCTCTTGAACCCCAGGAATTTGTTCGGGTTTGAGTCCAAGAGTCTCGTATAATAATATTTCTTTGGACTAATTTTGTACAACTTTCCAATGCAAAATTTATTGGACCTGATAAATAGGAAAAGATATCATAGCTGGGACTGGGTTTATATCAGAAGCTAAATAGTGGGAACTGTGGTAGGACCATCAAACTGCCTGATAATGTTCAAACCCAAGAGTTATCAGATTGATAGCTCAAAGGCAGAACTATTCTTTAGGGCTGGACCATGGATTCCAAGAGTTATCAGATTGATAGCTCAAAGGCAGAACTATTCTTTAGGGCTGGACCACGGATTCCAGGGGGGCCTGTTCTAGGGATAGGACTCTCGGCATTCTATCCGGTTTGCCCATAACATGATTAGGGTGGGGATGATTGTATTCTTGTAATACTCTCAGTCGTCGCAAGCAGGTTTGTCTTACACTTGGGCCACTCTAATCATGTTGTACCATCCCCTGTGGGGTAGGGTAGGGATGCAGACATTTGGGAGTCGGCTCTCACTTGTGCCATTGGTGGAAGGATAAACTCCATGAAAAGCTGATGATATCTTTTTAAGGTTTTCAGGTTAATTTTTTTTTCTTCCTCTCAAATCTTTGTGATAGGTAAACATAAAGATTCGAGTACCCCTGGGCCCTTTGACTGGTACTGATTTGGCACAGTTGATGACCACTGGAGCCTCCTCTGACAACTGTTTAGAAAAATGTAAAACAAAATCTTAGTGTAAATTACACTGGAACCCTATGCTCTAGTACAGAGCAAACCTAAAAATATTAAATATCTTCTTGACCCAACCTTTTCTCACTTCGACTCCCTCTTTGGGAGTGAAAGTTGGTCAAGGTTTCAAACCTTAGAAACAGAATGGGAAAATTTCAGCCCTGATGTCAGAAAACTTAATATTAAACAGACATTCAATGGCAGAAATGTCGTTTAGACAGATATTTTAAGTGGCTTATAGAAGCCACAACAAAGAGTCAGTCTGAGGACTGTGTGTGTCTATAACAACAACAATAGATAATATAAATGTAAAAATGAAAAAAAAAAACATGATGCTGTGAATAGCATTCAGGGTACCATTATGCTGCTTGACAACAGTGAAGAACCAATCTAAAAGAGTGTTCTCTTGGATTCTCTTAAAAAAAAGATATCCCAGAGTCCAAGATTGTGAGGCATATAATATACCGAGTAAGCAAAGAAATAACATATTTTAAAAATTGCCAAAATAAAATTCAAAGGTCAAGATCTACCTCAAAAAATAAAAATATTGGGCCAAAACAGAGAAATAAGACCATATGTCCTGACGCCACTACAGTGTCAAAATTGTAGTAAAGATGGGCATGCAAAGAAATATTGTAGAAACGAACATGTGTGCGCATATTGTGGATCTGAAGAACATGCAACACAATGGAAATGAACCAAAGTGTATAAACTGTAGGGAAGACTATCATGCAAGGTCCAAAGAATGTATGTATTATACAGAATTAAAAATCTTACAAGAACTGGAATGTATATAAAAGAAGCTAAATTAGAATTCAAAGTGAGAGGAATTCAAGATCTGTCTAAGAAACATACATATTCTTCAATAACGAGAACCAGTAATGAAACAAGAAAAGCATACAGATAGAAGCAATGGAGCACAGAAAGTACATCTCAAGAAGAAATTAATGCTTTAGAAATAAAACTAATATGGTAAAGGAGAAAGAAACAGGTACAAGTGAGATGGATAATATTTTATCCAATTCATTTGAAATATTAATGCATATAGCAACGCAGGATACCACTGCGGAAGTAACAAAGAAGGGTTGTGATGGACTGGAAATTAGAGATAAAAGAAGATCTTTGGAGAAAACACCACTCAAAACAAAGAAACAGACTGGAAATTAGAGATAAAAGATCTTTGGAGAAAACATCACTCAAAACAAAGAAACAAAGTATTATTAGAGAAACACTGGTTAAACCAAAGATGAAGGGTATGAAGAAAGAACAAAAACATGCTAAGAATATACCTTTATCTCATATAATAATACTAAAACCTGTAAATATCCAGAACACCAAAAAAGTAGAGAGATCCATACCATAGATAACAAAGATTATGTCAAGGGAGGAAGATATTACTCCATCTCCAGTAATTGGTACAAGAACAAATGAAAAAGAATGTACATGATAATATATGTGGATGTAATTATTGTTTCATTGAATTATGCAATAATAAAAACTTAAGAAATTTTATGATATATAGAAAAAAAGCACCCATGAAAAAGGTTGCATGTGCACTGAGAATTAAGAAAAACAAATGAATATCATGAGTAAATTATTGGAAAATCCTATTTAATAATACAAAAATAAGAAAGCAAAACTCGACCACTATAACGTATTTTCCATAGCTATATTATACAATGGAATGTAAATGGTCTACAGACTAGATTACACTTAAGAGAAATATGACTACTAAAAGAATAAGTATACCTTAGTTTTACCAGACCACTGAGCTGATTAACAGCTCTCCTAGGGCTGGCCCAAAGGATTAGACTTATTTTACGTGGCTAAGAACCAATTGGTTACTTAGCAACGGGACCTACAGCTTATTGTGGAATCTGAACCACATTATAGCGAGAAATGAATTTCTATCACTGGAAATAAATTCCTCTAACTCTTTATCAGCCGGCCGGGGAATTGAACTCCGGCCCATCGAGTGACAGTCTGCAGCTCTACCGACTCACCCAACAAAGAGCTTAACTTTTTAACTAAAAGAATATGAACCAATGATTTGTTTAAAACATGTCCACAAAAAAATATCAACAATAGGTAAATATACCTTATCATCATCACGAGAGGAGGAAGGAAATTTAGGTACAGGCATACAGTCAGTATACGTACATAAAGTAGTTTAGGGCAAAGTACCTGTAAACATTACTGATTTGCAAATATTAGGTATTAAAATCTGAATAAAAAATAATAATTATGATTGATAAATTTAAATAATTACTTAACAATGCCAAGGAACCTACAATAAGAGTAGGTGTGATTTTAATGCTCCCAACCCAATATGGGACTATACTTCCTGCTCTACTTGAGTTTGAACAATTAAAGTAAAAGAATTTATCGATTCAAATGACGTGCGCTATACAAATGATGATGAAGTTGGTAAATATTAAAAAACAAATGGAACATTTTCCTCAGTAGACTTAACTCTATGTACTGTACCTCAAATATGGCAGACAGATTAGAATGGAACACGGTTGATGGTTTGCACACCAGTGATCATTTCCCAATATTAATTTCATTATTACAAAATGATCTTGCAAAACATATCACTCTCTATAACGTTTATAAAGCAGATTGGGAGCGATATGAAATAATCCCAACATTTGAATAGTTAAATGACCATAATGAAACTAATAAATTTCTTGTTTTCATTGAAAATGCTATTGATAAAGCAATACCAAAATTGACCTCATCCAACAAAACACAAAGTTTCATGGTGGTCTGATAAGCATCAGTATTAATAAAAATGAAACACTCAATAGGGAGATGACTATATAATTTAAATAGAAAATTCAACAAAATGAATAAAACATTACTGACATTAGAAGGAACTTGACAAAAAATGACTATATTATCACTAGAAATTGATACATTGAAACCTCTCTACAACAAACTATCTGCATAATTTAAGAAAGAAGTAATTCAACGAAGCATCATTTCATGGAGGAAATGTGTGTCAGATCTCTCTAGTAATACTCCCATACAATATGGGAAAAATTCAGAAAAATAAATGGTACCCATGTTAAACCACCTAGACATGCCATAATAAAAGATGGGAAAAGAATACTTGACCAGAAAGAAATAAGTACTGTAATAGAAGAAAACTTGGCAAATGTAAGTAGTTATAATAATTTTGATGAACACTTCCGCACAAAGGAAAATAATATAGAATTAATAATAAATTCTGAAACCACAGATGATATAATAGAAAATTTAATATGAAAGAGTTGGAATTGCTCTCCTGAACAGCAATAAATCTGGCCCTGAAGGTGACAATATTTGTTTTGAAATCATCTGCCACTGAGCACCTTTGGTAAAATTTCATAATCACTTATGACTCCGAAATTTATTTCCTGATTAATGGCGTAAAGCTATAATTATTCCTGTCCCCAATTTCTTTAACATGTTGTTTGTGCAAATTACTAGATAAAATGGTAAATGCTTGACTAACATGGGACTCTCGAGATTATAAAATTTTGACTCCCACTTAATTCGGGTCACAATGTAAGAGATCTACACTGGATTCTCTATCTAAACTTAGAAGACCACATATGAAGAGGATTTGAACAAAAAAAAAATTACTATAGCTGTCTTTTTTGACACTGAAAAGGCATGTGATACTACATGGAGACATGCAATATTAAAAATGTTGCATAAAAACAGCATTCGTTGCCAGGTTTATCCAAAGCTTTCTGACATATTGCACTTTTCAAGTGAGAATTGATGATGTATTGTCAAGAACATTTCCACTTGAAAATGGTGTTCCACAAGGAAGCATCCTTAGTGGTGTACTGTTTACTTTAGCAATAAATGATTTCAGTAATACGGTAATATACCTATTGGAGTGAATAGTAACATCTATATGGATAATTTTGCAATATATTATTCAGTATCTCACATAAAACATGCAGAATGAATCATTAATAAAACTATAATAAAAATAAATGAATAGACCTCATCTGTAGGTTTTCAGTTATCCATACTTAACACTTGAGCAGTCTTGTTTTATAAAAATAAAAAGTGGAAGAAAGGTGAAGAAATAGATTTAAAAATCAGAAACCATAGTATACCTGTTGGCCAAATAGAAAAAATTTTGGGATTAGTATTTGATACTCACCTAAATTGGAAAGCTCACATAACAAACACAAAATTAAAATGTAAAAGAGAAAATGTAAAAGAGCATTAAATCTAATTAAAAACTATCAAACACTACTTGGGGAGCCAACAGACATACCCTTACTGTACTGTATGAAGCAACAGTGCTGTCTATCACTGACTGTGGAAGTGAAATATATGGCTCAGCATCAAACGCAACGCTGAAAATGTTAGACCAAGTTCATAACGAAGGCCTTAGAATATGTTCAGGAGCCTTTAGATCATCAACAACCTCATCTTTACAAGTTGAATGTGGTGAACTACCACTGTCTCTCCGTAGAGAGTTTGTAACAACGAAGAGTGCCTTCAGAATTCACACGTGATTCTCAAACCGAAAAATTAAGAGTGCCTTGAGAATTCAGACAAGTGATTCTCCAGCCAAAAAATTATTTGAATTAAGAGATGTATTTATAAACAATCACTCACCACCTTTCCCTCTTACAGCTAGAAGACTGTTTGAGTCATTGAATATAAATGTGCAATTGCCTTTAATAGTAAAATTATCTCCTCCTTGGACTATGAATAAAATAAGAATTTGCACACACTTAAAATATTTATCAAAAAGTTACTCATATACCCCAGAACACATAGACAACATACGATAGAGCATGTAAACCGAAAAGGTCCACATTATGCAATATACACAGATGGATCTAAATCAGAGTACAGAGTGGGAAATGCTGCAGTATCCCATGAAAAAACTTTTCAATTCTCTCTATCTGATAATGCCTCTATTTACAGCTGAGCTATGCGCAATAGCATCAGCAATAAAAATAATTAAAGAAACCTCATGTAATAATTTTGTAATTTTTAGTTACTCCAGAAGCACTATCGAAGTCATTCAGAGTTACAAACCAAAATATAACATTGTAACACAAAGTTATTACTCCATAAGTTATATAACAATGGGGAAAATATAGAAATATGTTACTGCCCATATTAGGGATTAAGGGAAATATAACAATGGGGAAAATATATAGAAATATGTTGGATATATATATATATATTAAATATATATATATATATATAAAAAGGCATTGTAAACACATGGCAAAATAAATGGAATGAAGAACCTTAAAGTAAAAGTTGAAACAAATAAAACCTGGAGTTAAAAAATGGAGTTCATCATACCAAAGAGAGAGACATGCGCAAGTAATTCTAACACTTCTCCAAATAGGCCATACTTGTCTGACACACGGACACTTAATGACCAACCCACATGAACCAGCTCCTGAATGCTCGGAATGCAAAGTGATAACAACAGTTAAACGTGTTATACGAATGCCCAAAATATAACCAACATCGTTATCAACTTTTGGAAATGGATCGATTGGTGAAGTTTTATCAGAGTCTGCATCATTTTCAATTGACTCAATTTTAATATTCATGAGGAAATGTAAATTAATAACTGATAAGTATAACAAGTAATTTATGAAAATAACAAAATCCCATGGGGCAACTAATATAAAAAAAAATCCTAAGTTATTCAGAATTTTATCATTACTCAAGCATATGCCTTTTTGCATATTTTTAAAATTTCATCATTCATTCATCCCCATTGCTTAGCCTATGGCTTAGACCTGTACTCCATTTCATTTTAATCCTTCAGGCCATCCCTATGAGAGCTGTTAATCAGCTCAGTGGTCTGGTAAACTATTTTAATAATAATAATCTGGGGTAGGGTAGGGACGTGTACATTTGGAAGTCGGTTCTCACTTGTGCCACTGGTGGAAGAATAAACTCAATGAAAGGCTGATATCTTTTTAACATTTTCAGGTTTTTTTTTTTACTTCAATCTTTATGACAAATAAAAATAAAGATTCAAGTACCCCTGGGCCCTCTGATGGTAGCGACTCGGCACAGTTGACAACCTTTCTTTAGAAAAATCAAAAAAGAATCTTAATGTAATTACACTGGAACCCTATGCTCCAGTAGAGAACAAATCCAAAAGAAGTAAATATCATCTTGACCCAACCTGACTCACTTTGACTCCCTCTTTGGGAATGGAAGTTGGTCAAGGTTTCTAACCATGGAAGCAGAACAACAAATTTCAGCCCTGAAGTTGGACATTCAACAGCAGAAATATCATTCGGGACAAAAAAAAAAAAAAAAAAAAAAAAAAAAAAAAAAAAAAAAAAAAAGACATGACTTATAGAAGCCACAACAAAAAAGCATTCTGAAGACTATTTACCCATAAAAAGCATTGACACTGTGAATGTAAAAGTAAAGCAGCATGACACTATGAACAGCATTCAGGGTACTATTGTACTTCCTGAAAATAATGACAAACCTGTTGATAAGAATATGCTGTTGGACTCTCTTAAAATGAGATATCCCAATGTCCAAGATTGTTAGGTGTATATAATACCAAGTAAACAGAATAAAGGGATTTTGACAAAGGAAAAATCTATTTCCGAGGGAGGCCCTGTGTCACCCGGTGAAATTCCATACTAACACGAATTTCTAGGTAAAATATTGCTAAGCATACCAGAGAAAAAAGAGCTTTCAGGAATGCTGGAGTTACTACCCCCAGATCGAGCGTCTTCCATAAACGAGACGTCGGTATAACCAAGGGTGAGTGAAAGGATCACAACCACAGAGCCACACTTGATAGACATTCCCATGTCAAAATCCCCCGGAAAGAGTAGTGAGCCGTTCCAGCCCCCACACTCACCCGCCCGCCAAGCCGGCGACTCCAGCGCCACCTACACTCATTCCAGACTAGCACCACCCCCAGGCTTGGCATGTGCAAGTAGGGGGGGCAAAACCAGCCCCTGGGAGGGTCACCGGGTGACACGGGGCCTCCCTCAGAAATAGATTTTTCCTTTGTCAAAATCCCTTTTCTGAGTCCAGCCCCGTGTCAGCCGGTGAAATAGTGACAGAGAATCATGCCAAGACTGCAAGGCTACAGAAGAAAATAAAAGGTGATCTGAACAAAAAACACAGGCTATGAAAAATAGATTTAATTAACATATTTCTCCACAGAAAAATAGGTTCAGTAACAGGTAAGTACATGAATATAGCCTTAAGAGTAAAGTACAAAAATAGGCACACAATGTAAATACAGGTGGAGTAAGGTACATCCAATAAAATAAAAATACAAACGAGTAAATATAAACTTATACCTAAGAACAAAGAGAGACATTTACAATATCAGAAATTTTTGAGGTACATGGAGCAAAATAAAAACAGCTCAGTACCCCTAGGACAATCCAAATTCATAGCATGTCAATATACAATCACCAAGAAAAATTAATATTAAGGGCAATAATAACATCAATTATGAGGAGCAAGGCAGTGAGGCATGATTGATCCAGAAGGGCAGGCAGAGAAATAAATGAGGCAGGCGGGCGGGGGGGGGAAAGGATAAGGATTAAGGATAATTAAGGTGGGGGATGATACTCCCCACAGCCACTGCAGAAAATTTTAGGGCTTCGAGTGATTTTAAATAATGGTGTTTAAACACTAGAGGTGATTTCCATCCCGTATACTTGGTAAGTTCAGCAAAATCCATATTATGAAAATAGTTAGTAGAGGTAGCTACCGCTCTGCACGGATATCATGAACCTTAGGGACTGAACCGGGTTGGCTTGTTTAATAAAATACAGAATTTGCTGTCTTATAGCATTCAACGAAAGAGTTCCACCTTTCTCCCTGATAAAAAGAGGACCCGACTTACACTGTGGAGTTCTTAGCAGGTAAGACTTTAAGGTATAGACTGGGCATAAGGACTGGTCCTGTGGAAGAGGCACCATCTTCCAAGGGGACCACCTGTCCTGAGGGTCTTCATTTTTAGCTAAAAATCTATGATCAGGGGAAAGGAGGACTTCTCCGGATGGAAGGAAATTAACATAATCACCACCCCTAGTGAGAGCCGATAGCTCTGAAATTCTGGCACCTGAAGCCAAGCTAATCAGAAATAAGGTTTTCCTTAACAGATCCATATAAGAGCAATGTGAGTTGTCAATATCAGATGCCAACTTAAGAACATCGTTGAGGAACCACGTAACAGAATGTGGGCGTGTTACGGGTCTCAAATGAGCACATGCTCTAGGGATAGATGAAAAGTATGAATCTGTAAGGTCAGTTTTAAAACCATACAAAAATACCTTCTTCAAGGCTGATTTAGCTGTAGTAATAGTGGCCTGGGCAAGGCCTTTTTCAAACAATGATCTAAAGAAAGTAACCACTAGGTTAGTAGTCATAGTTTGAGCTTCAGATGCCTTCAAAAAGGATGCTAATTTCTTGACTGCTGAATCATATTGTCTGAGAGTAGACTCTCTCTTATCCGATTCTAAAAACAGAGTGTTAACGGGGTCAATGTTTGCTCCCTTTTGAGCAGCGAACTTTACAAAGTCCATAAAACTAGGGCATTCTGAGTTCTTAAGGAAGCTGACACAGTCTTGGTTTGTACTACTTGGGTCAATCTGGGATTGGGAATCTGATGACACCGCAACTTGAGTTCCTGAAGCAGAGGGAACCAGTTGCTCTTCGGCCAATAGGGGGCTATCAGAGCCAGTTGGCCTTTGAATGACCTGAGTTTGTGTAGTACCTTCAATAACATGTTTATTGGGGAAATAAGTAGATCCTCTCCCAATTGTTCCAGTCTATGGTCATCGCGTCCGTGGCATAAGCCTGAGGGTCCAGGTTGGGGGGCCACATAACAGGGAAGCTTGTGGTTGCTCTCCGTCGAACAGATCCACTTGGAGTCCCAGAACCCGGAGGCAAATCCAATTGAATGACTCTCCATCCAGAGACCACTCCGTCTCCAACGGAGTGGTTCTGGACAGGGAATCCGCCACCACATTCTGCACCCCGCTAGGTGGGTGGCTGACAGATGCCAGCCGTGCTTGTTCGCCAGGGAGAAGATAGCTACCATCACCTGGTTTACGCGACCTGATTTGGAGCCGCCCTGTTGATGCAATGAACCACCACGGCACTGTCCAACACCAGCCTGATGTGAATCCGGCTGGGGGGGGAGGATTTTCTTTAGAGTTGGAAAAACCGCCATAGCTTCCAAGGTGTTTATATGGAACTGTTGAAACATTGTAGACCATGTTCCTTGTACTTTTTGTTTTGGCGAATACCCTCCCCAGCCGCTTAATGAAGCGTCTGTGTGAATTACCAGCGCCGGAGGAGGGAATTGAAGCGGGACTGACTTTGACAGGCCGCTGACTGTGGACCAAGGCCGCAGTCTCGCCTTCAAGATTCGTGGGATGGAAGAGATCCTGTCTCTGAGCCTGACATTGGCTCGTCTCCGCCACACTCTGTTTATGTCTTTTAATTTCGCTTTTAAGAGCAGGTCCATCACTGAGGCAAATTGAAGGGAGCCGAGGATTCTCTCTTGGGACCGGCGGGATGCTGCTTTGTCCTTCAAAAATTTTCTGGTAACAGAGGCTATCTCCTTCCGTTTGGACGGCGGGAGGGATAGCCTGTACGAGGACAGGTCCCACTGGAGGCCCAGCCATTGAAACCGGGACTCCGGAGGCAAGCGGGACTTCTCCCTGTTCAGCTGAAATCCTAACGACTCCAGGAACTTGATGACTATGGCTGTAGCCTTCCGGCACTCTTGAACTGTTGGAGCCCAGATTATCCAATCATCCAGGTACGCTGCTAGGGAGATCCCTCGGGACCGGAGCTGTTGAACTACTGTTTCCGCCAGCTTTGTAAATATCCTGGGGGCTATATTGAGACCGAAAGGCATGACCCTGAAGGAGTAGGCTTGCTTCCCGAGTCTGAAACCCAGGAAGGGAGAGAAGTTCCGCGCAACCGGGACGTGATAGTAAGCGTCTGAAAGATCGATAGAGGTGGTGACGGCTCCACGCGGAAGTAGAGTCCATACCTGAGCTACCGTAAGCCTGCGAAACTTGTCGCATTTTATATAAAGATTTAGACGCGACAGATCCAGAATCACTCTTTGCTGACTGGAGTCTTTCTTTGGGACAGTGAACAACCTGCCTTGAAATTTGAGGTGCCTTACTTTCTTTATTGCTCGCTTGTTGAGCAGTTCCGTCACATAGTCCTGTAGGGCTCTGGAGGGGGGTTGGTAGAACCTGATCAGGGGAGGGGGATCCTTGATCCAGCTCCAATCCAGACCTTTGGACACAATGCTGTGTGCCCAAGGACTGAAGGACCACTGGTCTCTGACTGACTGGTCTCAGTGGGAGGAAGCGGGTTTGCTTCCTCTGCCACGTCCAGGTTTTCCCCTTGGGGCAGAGCCAGGTTTGCCTCTGTAGGGGGCTCGACCTCTTCCCCCCCTTGCGCTCCTATTAAGGCCGTGAAAGAACCCACGGCCCTCATAGGTAGGGTTGTACGCCGGAGAGGAGACGTATGAGGGTGCAGCTAGGGATTGGGCTGGTTGGACCAGCACGTATTGTTGGGGTTGAGCCTTGGAGGTGGAGGGCTGGGCCACCGCCGAGACCGGGACAGCCTGGACGACCGTCTGGTGATGAGGCCTTTTATGACGCCTGAAACGTTTACCAGACTTGGTCTGGGAGCTGCCAGATTCCGGGGTTTTCCGCTTGTAGGCGGAGATACCCCAACGAGAGCGAAGGCTTTGATTGGCTCTGGTAGCCTCGCTCAGAACACTGGCTACATCGTCATCCGGGAAGAGATTCGCCCCCCAGACAGAACTCTTCATGAGCTTGTTAGGCTCATGACGAATGGTGGCATCAGCAAAAATGAACTTCCTGCACTCTGACTTCGCCACCATAAAATCATACAGGTCTGACTGAAACCCTGCTAACAGGGATTTAGCCAGAACCTGGAAGAAGGGCTCCTCTGCGCAGGAGACGGCAGTTGCTTCTGTCAGGCAGAGGGAGATCAAGGAATGGCCCAACCGAGACCGAGCCTCAAACTCCGCCTTTAGCAAAGCTTCCGGGAGCTTGGGAAGCTGTTCACTAAATTGTGAAGACGCGCAGTGAGCGTCCAATTTACCCACAGTAAAAGTGGACGGGGCGTCTTTCCAAAACTCCTCACCCCCTGGGAATACCAGGGATGTGGAGTCTGTCTCCCTTAACTGAGGCAAAGGATTACCATCAAAGCAAGCCCAGGCCGTAGCCAGAGCGACTTTGTTAAGGCAGGGAGTGGGCAACCTATCACCCAATGAAAACATGGTGTAGTTGCCCTTGAAAGGAGTCAGTTTGGTATTCTCTGCTTGCCACTCCGTAAGAGTGCGCAGGAGAGTAGACTGCGCCTGGTCCCTCGGAAAGATCACCGTCTCCCTAGGGACCTTGTCTGAGCGTACCCAGGCTTCCTCCGTCAGCCTAACGAAGCCTGGGTAAGGGGGCAGGAGATCGGGAGGGAAGAACTCCAACTCCTCCAGATGTCTCGTGCCAAGACCCTCAATCGTCAGAGTGTCTTCGTGCCGAATGGCACGAAGAGCAAAACGCCACAGGTTCCCTACATCGAAGGGAGGGAGGTCAGCTGTATCTGGAATCTCATACTGTGGATCGGCCCCGCCGGAGCGAGCCATACCCGCCAGTAGAGTATCGTGGCTGTGAAGCTTTTCCGTGATCTTGGAAAGCTTCGACTCTACCTCCGCCGAGAACCTCTCGAGCAATGAATTGGCAAACGCCTCAGGGTCAAAGGCAGGCTGGCGAGGAGGGCTTGGTTTTGGTGCCCTCTTACTCGTGCCTTTGCCCGAGGTTCCTGGTTTGCTCCCGGAGGCTACAGGTACAGAAACCTTAGCCTTCGACGGGGGGAAAGGAGATGCTTTCCGGGAAGAAGAGGACTTGAAGCCCTTCGCCTTCCACGAAGTCTTCAGCTTCAACTTGGGGACAGCGGATGGAGCCCTATCACCCAAGATGGAAGACTTACCAAACCCTGTAAAGGAAGAAGCAGAGGATGATGGGGAATCAAAAAGGGCGCCCGCCCCCGCAACCTCACTACCTACCACTTGGTCCGGCTCCGTATTCATTGGCTCCAGGTCCAAGTCTAAGGCGGCGACGTCCTCCGAAACCTCCGCATACAAGGGGTCTTCTTGTCCGAAACCTCCACATACAAGGGGTCTTCTTGGGGTGGCTGGGTCGTGTCCCGGATCTGCTGAATGATGGGGGTGGCCAACTCCGCCGGAACAGCGGCAGCAACCCGGGCGCCGGGGTAGAGCAGGTCTCTTAGGCTCGCGTCGAGGACGTAAGGTTTCCCCGACGGTACGTTCCTTCTGAACCCAGCCACCCAGGCGCAGAGAGATTCAAGGGCCTCTTTCTTAGAGGACTCGTCAGCCTGAAAGAGAGCAGTCAATCAGGGCTAACATACTGTAATATAAAAGACATGATTACAATATGAGCATCTATTAGACTGAAGAAACGTGAGGAACGAAAGGCGGTAGCTTACCGACTCGTCCTGGATGCTACTGCATAAGGCGAAGCAGACCTCACAGCCATCAGGGTGCCAAACGATGAGACCATCCAGCCGGACCGCACAACCAGCATGGGTCCGGCACACCACATGCCCGTAGGGTTGATGGAGGGTAGCGGTGCACCCTGGCTCCTCACAACGCACAGTCTGTAAGCGTGAAAAGTATGTGAACCTACCACTCAAAGAAACTTAAACTAGGCAGGCGCGGGTATTTCAACCTACTACCGGAGGACTCCGGCGGGAAGAAAAACCCCCGTCAGAGACAGGCCCACCAAACAATAAATTAAATAGAGCGGTAAGCAAGCTGCTCCCCGACCACCGGAATACTCCGGTGGAACGAGAGAGCTGAGTCAACAGGGCCCTACCACAAGGGATGCCAGAAATAAAAACGGCGGAACCCCAGGGCAGGACACCGGACCCCCAAAATAACATAATGTCTAACGGCGGAGTGAGTAACTCGCTCCGCCAGTGGATATGCATATAAAATACAAGAGATGGTAACGGAACTGGTAACAAGATAATGAAACATACATTCCGGAGTCCGGAGACACCCCCACCGGAGAGCCCAAACCTCCACCGCTAGAGAATCAGTAGGAGGGTGAGGCTACCAACATCACGAGGCCACAAGGGCCGGAGTAGGCGCCAATCAACCCAACTAAGGCAATCTCAAACGGAAGGAGGTCGAGAACGAAAAATAAAAATGTTCAAAACCCGCTCAATCCTAGGAGAGCAGGTTAACGAAACATTTTAGCCAAGCGCAGCACCATCGGGGACTTGCCCTGGGAGGGAACGAATCCCTCCACCAGGGAAAGCCCCCAAACTCACGCCAGCTGGCGTCACCCGCACGAGAAGAGGCAAGAGCTGGCCTGGGAGGGGAGGGAAGGGTTGGTGGGGCAGGGATGGGGAGTAGGCTAGGGCAAGTGAAAACAGGAGACTGGGGAAGACACTTCACCCGCTTGACTGCAGTCACGCACCACGCCAAGTAAATTAATACTAGCTGTAGAGGACAAGCCTACCCCGAATGAGAGGAAGGGGATAGCGACCAAGGCCTCAACACGCTGACTCACACCTAGTCATAGCCTAGGTCAGCACCCGTGCCTAGGCATAGCCTAAGCTAACAGGGGGGGACAAGGGAAGGGAGGGGAAGGAAACAACAGGGAGAGAAATTTCCGTGCTGAAAACCAACCAGAGCCGAAAGAAAAGGGGGAGAATGCCATAACAGCATAGAGGAGACACACCCACAGAAAACTCTACCCCTCTGTGGAGAAGGGGGAGGACAATGGGGTCTCATTCTACAACCCAAACAACGGCCCATGGAAGGAACAACAACAGAAACTCCCTCAACCTGAGGGTCCCTCCCACACCTAACCTACTGAGGAGAGCGGGAGGCCAAGGAAGTAAAATACGAGCCTAACTAGACATAGACAGGCAAGGAGGGGGGGCCCCACACAACAAAATACCAGATAAATCACCATCACTAAAAATACATAAACCAGGAATACTTGTGCTCGTGCAAGGCGCATAGCCTAACCTAGAGGAGCGACAGGATAAACAATAAATCGAAGCTGACGCTCCCCTGCATGTAATTCAAGGCAACAAAACACTGATAGCACCAGCACGACACACTAAAATGATATACAGGCTAAAACTGTCACGGGAACACATCCCGGTGGAAGAACCTAAGCGGGAAATGACGGGAACCCTAATAAAGGAAACCCGACATGTAGATCAGTAAAATAATTTAAAGAAACACCGATATAACCCGCCCAGGAAACACCACCAGGATGAAACCCAGGGGGGATAATGATAAGTAATATAACAAGGAGAAATCCCAAACAGAACAAGCTGGTTGGGTGAATCTCGCGGTCGACGTGGCTGGCTAGGGGACGCCACGGCGTCATAACAACAATCACATATATGAAAATACGGACTGACCCAGCCAAACTTATCATAAAAACCCCACAATAAGATGGTACTTAACTTGGTGACAGAAAAGTTGCTAGAAGACATGCTGGCAAAAAGGCAAAAAACGTCCAAAAACACAAGCACAAAATCCTGGGAGGAAAAAATCACGTGCTAGAAAATGGAATGAGTGTAGGTGGTGCTGGAGTCGCCGGCTTGGCGGGCGGGTGAGTGTGGGGGCTGGAACGGCTCACTACTCTTTCCGGGGGATTTTGACATGGGAATGTCTATCGAGTGTGGCTCTGTGGTTGTGATCCTTTCACTCACCCTTGGTTATACCGACGTCTCCTTTATGGAAGACGCTCGATCAGGGGGTAGTAACTCCAGCATTCCTGAAAGCTCTTTTTTCTCTCGTATACTTAGCAATATTTTACCTAGAAATTCGTGTTAGTATGGAATTTCACCGGCTGACACGGGGCTGGACTCAGAAATACAGTATTAAGAATTGGAAAAATAAAATTTGAAGGGCAAGATCTACCTCAAAAAATAAAAATTTTGGGCCAAAATAGAGATCTGAGACCTTATGTTCCAAAGCCACTTCAACATCAAAATTGTATGTAGTAAATTTGGGGCACACGAAGAAATACTATCCAAATGAATCAATATGTGCTTATTGTGGATCTGATGAACATGCCACACAATGGAAATGTAGTGAGCCAAAGTGTGTAAACTGTGGGCAAGATCATCACGCAAGGTCCAAAGAATGTACTGTATGTACTATATATACAATACAGAATTGAAAATGTTACAAGAAAGAATTAAAAGTGAGAGGAATTCAAGATCCATCTAAGAAACATACATATTCTTCAATAACACGAACCAATAATGAAACAAAAATGCATACAGATAGAAGTAACTGAGCCAGAAAAGTAAATCTCAAGAAGAAATTAATGCTCTAGGGAAAAAATCTAAAATGGTAAAGAATAAAGAAGCAGGTACAAATAATACAGATAATATTTTATCAAATTCATTTGAAATATTAATGCAAATAGGAGCACAGGAGGGTGCTACTACAGAAGAGAGGAAACTTGTGATGGACTGGCAATTAAAGACAAAAAGAGACCTTTGGAAAGAACACCACCCAAAACGAAGAAACCAACAATTATTCGAGAAACATCAGTCAAACCAAAGACAAAAGAACAAAAACAAAAACAAGCTAAGAATATACCTTTATATCTCCTAAAATAATAGTAAAACCTATCGATACAGATATCCAAACCACTGAAGAAACAATAGAGAACTGTAAAATAGATAACGATGACTATGTCAAGGGAGAAGAGATTACTCCATCTCCAATAACTGGTACAACAAGAACAAATATAGAATGAAATATGCATGATAACACATGTGGATGTAATGATTGTTTCATTGCAATGGGCAATAATAACAAAAACATAAAAAAAGATGTTTACACAATAAAATTGAGCACCCATGAAAAAGGTTCCATGTGCACTGAGCACTTAATATATTATAAAGATAAACAAATGAATGTTGTCAGTAAATTATTAGAAAAAATCCAAGTTGATAATACAAAAAAAAAGAAAGCAAAACTCAACCGATATAACAATGTTTTCAATAAGTATATTGTACAATGGAACATGAACAGTCTACAGACCAGATTACACCTAGGAGAAGTACACGGTTATTAAAAGAATATGAACCAATGATATTATGTTTACAACATGTCAACAAAACTGTGTCAGCAATAGGTAAATACACCTTAGCATCAACATCATGAGAGGAAGAAGGACATTTAGGTAAATCACAAAGTAGTTCATGGCAAAGTACCTGTCAACATTACTGACTTGCAAATATCAGGTATTAAAATCCAAATAAAAATGATAATTATGTAATGTATAATTTATACAATCAATCTAATAAAAATTAAGACGGTGATAAACTTAAAGAATTACCTAACAGTGTCAAAGAACCTACATTAATAGTAGGTGATATTAATGCTAACAACCCTATGTGGGACTGTAATTGCACAAACTCAAATAGAGCTAGAAGTAAAATAGAAGAATTAGATTCAAACAGCATGTGCTGTATATGTATAAATGATAACAAAACCAGCACATATTTTTTAAAAACACATGGAATGTTTTCCTCAGTGGACTTAACTATGTACAACAAGCACAGCAGATGGATTGGAATACAGTTGATGACTTGCATACCAAAGTGATCATTATTACAAAATTATCCTGCCAAGCATGTCCTTCAATATAACATTTTCTTATGCTGTGGTTTTCATAATGCAGTAATCTCTCCTTAGTAGTTGCATGTATGTGTGTATTGTTGTATACTGTATAGTTTTGTGTTCAGATGTGCAGATTCCATAGAGTTAGCTTAAAATTAATGTGTTTAAACTCTGTATGGTTTATAAGAAGGAAGATATATGGAGTGGAGAGAGACGGGGTAGTTGTTCTATAAAGAGGCGACTTGTTTTCATCAATATACAAGACTGCTGAAGTAACACATTCTTATATGGCTCGATCATTCCCGTACAGAACGCTGTTGGGTGGTGAATCATGTCACTAAAGTTGCATAACATCATTCTGGAATTTTCCATGAGATGAAATCTTTTCATTTTATTACAGTAACTAGAGATTCTTTTGTTCTGAAACTATGTAATAATAAATATTATTATTAACTGTAATTCCACTTTCTCTCTAATTATTGTTTTTAAAATAAAAATCTTGTCTACTCGTGTGGACGAAACAGCCCTGCCCCATCTATAGATGCCCATACAAAGAGAGTCATTCTGAGCCTGATAACCGTGCGGAGGGGAGATCTGTGGTCTCTCTCTCTCTCTCTCTCTCTCTCTCTCTCTCTCTCTCTCTCTCTCTCAGGACTTTGAATGTCCTGCTGTGTAACGTAATGAATATTTTGTAGTCAATGGTCACTCGTAACTTTTAACTGTTTAATTCCTTAGTAAATGTGTCCGAGTCATCTGATCAGTGTATTTTATTGAGTGAAGGTAACGACACCTATTAATAAGTGTAACAGGCCTAAAATGTGGAGAAGTTGGTACCAAGGTATTGTAACATAATCATTGGTTTTTAGTGCACTAAAAATATTTACAGTGGTTATATACAGTTATTCTATTTTTTACTTTTTTAATACTTTTTTCATGTTTTATGTTTTATACTTTACCTTTTGAAGAGTTTTTATATACATGTGGTATGTTTACTATTGTCTTGATGCTTTGCTTTACATTTTGATAGTTTCTGTGCCTTTTGTATTCACATTTTTGTTTGATTATTTAGTTGCCTTATTTTGTTTAACACTTGGGAATTAAATTTACTTGTAATTCTTTTCAATCATTTTTATTACTTAATTTAAATTTTACTTGAATAATTTTTTGATTAATTAATAAATTAATTTCTGATTTAATTTTGACTGATGATTAATTCAGACTTAATCCAATTTTGCTTTGTTTTCAAGTAATAAGAAATTTCCCTGAGACTGTTAAAAGTCATGTATAATCTTTGAATTTAGAAATAAATTTCTCTATTTAAAATTGTTATATCAGAGTTTCATTTACTGACCCACGGTAATTTTGATTTGAATTAGATATAGAGTGGTAAGAGAGATGTTTTCCTTCAAGTAATTGAAGTGAGCTCGAACCAGGGAAATAATTAGACTTATATAATGTTGTTGGAGTGATGCCCTTTGATTTTACCTCAGACCTGTTTTAATGAACTTATTCTGCTTTCTTGCGTGATTGGTAAGTTTTATAAGGGATCACTGTTGCCTTTAGAGAAATCAGTTGTTTTGTATTTGTGATGAGGGTTCAGGTGTCTGGCTGTTGTGAGGTAACTATAATTGTTGGATAAATGGTAAGTTTGGTAATCAAATATCAAGGACTCAGACACCAGGTTTAATTTGAAGACCAGACACTGGGCACTTCGTCACAATTTATAAAGCGGATTGGGAGTGATATGAATTCCACATAGGAATATCCCACCATTTGAATAATAATGAAACAAATAGGTTTCTTATTTTCATTAAAATGCTGCTGATCAAGAAAAATCTAATCCAACAAAACACAAAGTCCCATGGTGGTTTGAAAAACTAACAGAATTATTAAAAATAAAACACCAGATTGGAAGACGATTAGATAATTTAATAGAAAGTTCAGTAAAATAAGTAAAACATTACCGATATTAGAAGAAAATTTACAAAAACTATATTTTTTATTAGAAATTGATAAATTAAAACCTCTATATGACAAAATTCTGCAAAATAAAAAAAAGTAATTCAAGGAAGAATCATTTTATGGAGGACCCCCTCGATTTGGGACCACCTTGACGTGGTGAGGGGGCTCTTGAATCCCAGGAATCTGTTCCCGGGTTTGAGTCCTGAAGTCCCATATACCCTTATATATTTCTTTGAATTAATTTTTGTGGAATTTAATGCTTTTGCTAAAATTTATTGGACCTGATAATTAGGAAAAGATAGCATGACTGGGATTGGTTTTATATCCGAAGCTAAATACAGGCAATCCCCAGTTATCATTATGAGGGTGTGATCATAACCAAAAATCGACGATTTAGGGACCTTTTCGGCAATTTTTGGGGCTTATCGGTGCCGAAAAATGCTGATTTTCGGATATCGGTGCCTCTGTTAGGTATGCTTCGGCACCCGTTAACCCTTAAACGCCTGTTGGACGTTTTAAACGTCGTCCAAAATTGTCTGTCGAATGCCGAGTGGACGTTGCAAACGTCGACTGAAAATGCTTTTTTAAATATTCACGGAAAAACAATTATAGGCCTAGTTTGCGGAAGATTTCAAATCCCGCGCCTCGGCGGATGCTGGGAGTTCACGGATCCAGCTGTTGTTTTGTTTCTGAGCATCACCCAGACGCCGCATGCGCCGAATTTCCCCATCTCGCATCAGAGAGCATCAGAGTAGCGCCTTGCGGGAGCGATATTTTGACGCAGAGCGTGTTTTGCTGAACTTTTGCGAGTGTTAGCGGTCGTGCTGCAACAGAACGTTTGCAGAGATGTCGCAAAGGCGTCAGGAACGTGAAAGGCGCACATTGCCTGTCGGAAGTGAGCGTGTGAGGTGAGTTTTGGACTTGGATGCTGGAGAAGGACCCAGCTACCAGAGTGACCCAGCTTCTCAGCAGCGTGTTGTTCGGCCACGTGTGACCTATGGTGACCAAGGACCACATCCCGTTCCTTTTACAACCCCTAGGAAGCATCAGGGTGTCCTGAGGGGCATCCGAAAACATTTGGGAGGCCTCCAACAGAAGGACATTGATGAGTACTTGTTGGAGCTCGATCGAGAGCAGGTTGAAAGTCCTGATTTCGTTGGTAGTTGGTCATCTAGCGATGACGACATAACGCCTGACGTCAGCGATGGCGAATATTTGCCACCAATGTCCGTATGGGATCCTCAGCAGGAAAGTGAATTAGAGTTTAGTGGGTTTAGTGCCTACGAGGGAGAAAGTGAGTTGGAGGAGGAAGAGGATGACTTGATTGTGGCTGGTGGGGACGAAACAGAAAGTGATGGGGAAAGTGAAGGAGACGGCCCAGCTGGGAGTGTGAGAGTGCGAAGACGTGCCGTGCACATTTTGGCGTCTTGCGAGTGCAAACCCGAAGAAGGTCGCAACGTCGCGGCAGCTCAGGTGAAGGCCGTTCGTCCGAAAGTGATGAGGGGTGGTCGGAGGACCCCACCCCACCTAACATGCACCCATTCACGGCAGTACCTGGACTGACTGTCCCTGTGCCTCTCACGGTACTGGGGTTCATTCAGCTTTTCCTGATGCGGGAATTGCTTGAATTCCTGGTTGTGGAGACGGTAGATTACGCTCGGTACTGCCGCGAGGAATTGCGGACGGCGTTGTCGCACCGCTGGCGGGCTGCAACCTCACGGACATGGCGCACTTTTTGGGGCTCCACATATTCTTTGGGATGATGCCTGCTGCTGACGCCAGGCAATATTGGTGGCGGAATTTTTTTTAAGCACGCCCTAACTTGGGCGGCATTATGTCCCGTGATAGTTTCCTGGCGTTGGACAGGTATTTCAACGCTTCAACCGAAGGGCTATACCGAATAACCCCGACCGCCTCATCTTAGTCTGCCCAGTGTTGGAGTTCATTCGTGAACGGTGCCAGACTCTCGTGGTTCCTTCAAGAACCTTTCTTTGGATGAGGGTATGATGCCATACAAAGGGCGTCTAAGTATCAAAGTGTACAACCCGAAGAAGCCAAAGAAGTATGGTGTAAAGTTATTTTTTTATTACGGAAGCCAACACTGGATACGTCGTGGACTTCTTGGTGTATTCTGGGGTCTTCTCCACGCTGCGTGACACTGTCTTCGGTCTTGTGAATCGTTTCCGTAACCAGGGATACCACCTGTTTATGGATAATTATTATAACTCGGTATCCCTGGCCCAGGAACTGTATGAAGCAGGTGTGCACGTCAGTGGTACCCTTCGGTTGGTGTGTGGGGCCCCGAATGTCCTCAAGAGGTTTGCTAGCCACCTGCAACATCTTGCAAGAGGAGAAACAGAGTGGCGGCGGAAGGGAAGGGAGATGTCTTCGTCATCTGTTGGAAGGGGGTCCGACTCGTGCCCATGATTACGACGAGTCATGAGCCCATCCAAGAGGAGATCACCCAACGGAAGAAGACACGCCGGCAGGGCCGAGTTACGTATGAGGAGTTTCGTGTCCAACGCCCTACTGTCATCGGGCACTACAACAGGCACATGGGAGGAGTTGATCTCTTTGATCAACTCATCCAGTATTATCCCTTCGCCAGGAGAACCAGGAGGTGGACACAGAAGCTCCTCAAATACCTCCTTCAGTTGGCCCTCCAGAATGCCTACATCATTTACTGTGGGTATAATTCGGACGCTCGGAGGTTGACCCACATCCAGTTTCTTGAGGTGGCTGGGAATGCCCTCATCAACTTCGATCCGGAGGAGTGGCCTTCCAACGGCGCCCCCCTGCCCCGAGCTCCAGCTCTGCCCTGAGAGGAAAGGTCAGATGTCGTGAGATACCCCGACATCATAATTCCTCATCCTGCTGGTGCCACCCCTGCTGCCGCCGACCTTGATGATGACGCCGCCCCTGAAGGTGCCGCCGCCTCTCGAATTCCAGTGTCCCGTCGGGTAGCCGACCCTGTGTGTCGGCTGCAGCCAGGAGATCACACACTGGAGCTCATCGAAGGGGGCAGACAGAGACGGTGCCAGGTGTGCCATATGAATGGCAAGAGGAGAGACAGCCGGTACGTGTGTCGCACCTGCAAGGTAGCACTTTGCAGGTTGGATGAGTGTAACCGCAGGTACCACAATGCGGTTATTTATTGAAGTGCGCCTGCCCGAGCGACACCGGGCGCAGCGAGCCGCCGAAGGGCGGCCCACCAGCAATAAGGGCGCGCGTCTCCTCCTCCGCTTGTGCCCCGTCATGTCGGGAGGAAAAAATGCAAGACTCTTCAGTGGAGGAGGGAGAAAACAAGAAACAGCACGAAGAGTCAGGATTACGAGTGAGTATTCTGCATTTATTTTTTTAGTTTTATATTTACGAGTGAGTATTCTGCATTGAATTTATTTTTAGTTTTATATTTACGAGTGAGTATTCTGCATTGAATTTATTTTGTTTTATATTTATTACAAGTTTTTATATATCTGTATTCATTGCTGTTTTGTATAATTTCATTTTATGCAAAAACAAAGTTATTCAAAACCATTCCTTTAGTTATGTTTTAGTAACAAAGTAAAAAACAATATAATTTATATGTGTTTATGTATGAATGTCTATATATATATATTATATATATATATATATATATATATATATATATATATATATATATTTATATATATATATAGCAATATATATATTATATATATATCAATATTTATATTTTGCAATATATATATATATATATATATAATTTTTTTTTAACTTGGGTCTCTTCTGGGTAAGCAAAAATCTCATATTCTGGTGATATTCAATCCTTTACCTTTCATCATTTTGCAACAAACGGAAAGTCTCTAGCACAATATTTAGATACAACACATTTTTTGGTCAATTTTTGAAAAAAAAAAAAAATTCATTCTAACAATCAATCATTTACCTTCATTTTGCAAGAAACGGAAAGTCTCTAGCACATTATTTAGACTGAATTTTTGCTGAAAATCGTGTCATTTCTTGCGTCAGCTTGCCGTAATTTTTCGCCCTTTCATATTATTCGTTACATAAAGTGTTATACATCAAAATGTGAATACAACAAAAATATATCTTTAGCTCTTAGAATACGAAAACGATAAACAAAAATCAACCTTGGTCAACTTTGACTCGACCGAAATGATCAAAAACGCATCCGTAAGCCATAATTATTACATTCAAGTAACAATCAATCATTTACCTTCATTTTGCAACAAACGGAAAGTCTCTAGCACAATATTTAGATTTTTGGTGAATTTTTAAAAAAAATAATTTCCTCCGCTCTCCCGCACGCTGAATCAGCTGAAAATCGTGTCATTTCTTGCGTCAGCTTGCCGTAATTTTTTCGCCCTTTCATATTATTCGTTACATAAAGTGTTATACATCAAAATGTGCACAATTTCATGTAGAATACAACAAAAAATATATCATTCCTTTAGCTCTTCACAGTTTTTAAATATTTACATCGAAATAACGATAAATAGAAAAAATCAACCTTCGGTCAACTTTGACTCGACCGAAATGATCGAAAAACGCATCCGTAAGCCATAATTATTACATTCGAGTAACAATCAATCATTTACCTTCATTTTGCAACAAACGGAAAGTCTCTAGCACAATATTTAGATTTTTGGTGAATTTTTGAAAAAAAATAATTTCCTCCGCTCCGCGCACGCGGAATCAGCTGAAAATCGTGTCATTTCTTGCGTCAGCTTGTCGTAATTTTTTAAGCCCTTTCACATTATTCGTTACATAAAGTGTTATACATCAAAATGTGTGCAATTTCATGTAGAATACAACAAAAATATATCATTCCTTTAGCTCTTCACAGTTTTTAAATATTTACATCGAAATAACGATAAATGACAAAAAATCAACCTTCGGTCAACTTTGACTCGACCAAAATGATCGAAAAACGCATAATTATCCGTAATCAATCACTTACCTTCATTTTATTACATTTGAGTAACAATCAATTATTTACCTTCATTCTGCAACAAACAGAAAGTCTCTAGCACAATATTTAGATTTTTGGTGAATTTTTTGAATAAAAAAAATTCTCTTTAGCTCTTCACAGTTTTTTTATTTTCGAAATCACATCAATTTTAACGTTCGGTCAACGTTGACTCGGACTCCGCTAAAAATTCTAGTAACAATCAATGTCATTTTTTCTTGCGTCAGCTTGCCTGGAAAATAATTTTTTTCGATGTTTCATATTATTCGTTACATAAAGTGTTATACATCAAAATGTGCGCAATTTCATGTAGAATACAACAAAAATAAATCATTCCTTTAGCTCTTCACAGTTTTTAAATATTTACATCGAAATAACGATAAATCGAAAAAAATCAACCTTCGGTCAACTTTAACTCGATCAAAATGGTTCAAAAATGCAATTGTAAGCTAAAAAACTTACAGTCTAGTAATATTCAATCAATTTCCTTCATTTTGGCACAATTGGAAAGTCTCTAGCACAATATTTTGATTTTTGGTGAATTTTTGAAAAAAAACTTTTTTTTACATCCGAGCATTACGGATTCATGCATCATTTTGTGATAATATTTTCTCTGTGTTGCTTTAATTGTTTTACAATCTGTTATATACCAAAATCATCGCAATTTAGTGTACAATACAACTAAAAAAAATTAACTCATTAGCTTTAACCGTTTTCCTTACAGCGCGATTTGTATAGAATTATATAAGAGGTTTTTTTTTTCGCTGTCATATATTCCAATATTTATATATGATAATGATATTTTTTCATTTCTGATGATTGCATACTAAACTTCAGGCAATGAGAAAAAAGGAGCCAAAAATGAACTCTTAATCTTGAAAACTAAGCGCTGTGATTTTTTGAAAAAAACTTTTTTCCGCTTCGGCGCTACCTCTCGGAGGCCGCCAGCATACGGGAGACGTTTTTAAAAATAGGGCTTCGGCGTTAAAGGGTTAAGTGGAAATCGGTGATTTTCGGTGCCAAAAATTGCCGATTTTTGTTGCTAGACAAGCACCATAAAACTGGATCACCATTAACCAGGGACTGCCTGTAGTGGGAACTGTGGTAGGACCATCAACTGCCCAATAACGTTTGGAACTGAGAGATTTCAGGCAGAACTATTCTTTAGGGCTGGATCACGGATTCCAGGGGGGGTCCGGTTCTGGGGATAGGACTCAAGGCATTCTATCCAGTTTGCCCATAACATGATTAAGAATGGGGATGATAGTATTCCCGTAATATTTTCGGTCCTAGCAAGTGGGTTTAGATTACACTTGGGCCACTATAATCATGTTGTGCCATTCCCTGTGGAGTAGAGTAGGGACGCGGACATTTGGGAGTCGGTTCTCACCTGTGCCATTGGCGGAAGAATAAACCCCATGAAAGGCTGATGATATCTCTAAGGTTTTCAGGTTTATTATTTTTTTTTTACCCCTCTCAAATCTTTTATGTCTAGTATTTATATAGATTCGAGTACCCCTGGACCCTCTGATGGTGCTGTTCTGGCATAGATGACGACCTCTGCACCCACCTTGGAGATTGAAATTTCTCTAACATTGATGACTTCTCCAAAATTAAATTGAAAAAAGCAGAATAACAAATACCCTGATCCCCCTCTTGACTTCGCCTCCCCTGGACCCTCTAGCCATGCTACATTGATGACGACTTCAAGCAAGGACACAGACTTCTCTAAGAAATCTTCATTCAAAATTAAATCCTTAACACAGCCAGGTTGTGTGGAAAATTTGAGAATGCTTCATATCGAAGACTTACCAGTCGGTTGTGATTATGAAATGATCTCAACAGATCTGAAATAATTTGGAGCTGTTGTAGAAATCATGATAAACTTTATTGATATTGAACCTAAATGGGAAGTGTGGGTTACCTTTAGTAGCCAAGATGAGGCTCTAAAGGCTAGTAGTATGATAAATGCCATACAAATAGGTCAAGCTACAGTACAAGGAACCTTAACAGACAAAGTTCCCAAAGACATGGATGTTTATGTGCCATCTAAATGGGCTCAGGATAAACCAGGGAGAAAGCAGAATGCAGAAGGAAGGACTCCTAAACCTCCTATGTGGCTGGTAGCTTCAGCTAAGGAGGAAAAATTATAACTATAAATTTTGCAGATTTCTTCAGAAAAGGTGGGAGGAATAAAGAACAGTGATATTTCTCATTTTGGGAAGAACACTGTTCTTATTCATGCCAAATCCACAACCCAAGCACATATGCTGACCTTGTTGGACATAAAAAAATTATGAAATGATTACAAAGATCAAGCCCCACTTAACCTTCAGAGAAGTACTATTTGATAAATGACCTTTATGACATGACAGAGGAAGAAATTCTAGAAATGAGTCCCACTTCAGTTTGGAGAGTGAAAAAGGCAGCTATTGCCAACATGATCATTTTAACCTTTGTAGACTCTGAAGTACCTTCTTATGTCATATTTGAAAATGAAAGGGTATGAGTACGTCCTTTCCAGCAAAGACCAATGCAGTTCTCTATCATTGCTTTAAGTTTTGCCACCCATCAAAAAGCTGCGAAAATGCTAAAATTTGTATAAACTGGTGTCCATCATGATGACGAATGTAACAGGAAAGCAAAATGTGTTAATTGTCAACTGCACTAAATAATGCCAATGCAGAGCATACATATAAGTATTGGTTTTGCAAAAAGACAATTAGGGCAACAACCTAGGGGCTATGTTCAAGTTCTTAAACCACTACCCCTATCTACCACTGGGGGTACAGTGGCAGCACCCTCTAATGTAGCAGGTGCATCAACCACTGTGGTAGTGGCCCAGCCATCTGGGTCAGGTGCTCGGCCGGTTGAAGCTAGAGCACAAGCCTCCAAGGTGAATAATATGATGGCACTTAACCCAACCAACTTGGAATTGTTTCAAGCAGTCTCTACCTGATTGATTTAATGGAGACTGAGGAGCAAAAGCACCAAAAGACGAGACATTCCCCCTCATCCTCTCCTCCCTCAAGTCCAATTAAACATGCATCACTTAGTAATAGATACGAAGTACTAAGCTCGATGCAAGAACCCCAGCCTGAATTTAAACAAATTGACAAGAAAGGGAAACAAAATGACACCAGTAAATCAACATATAAAAAACCAAACCTGTCAAGACCAGTCCTTTCCACATCATCTCTTGATAATACTCATAAACAAAAGAGTAAATATGAGAAGGCTCCATCCAAAGGGCCTTAAGGCTCAAAGTGAAGAGCTAAAGGTACTGCTCCATGACCATATCCCAGGTATTGTGTATCTACAGCATATGTAATTCTCCGCCACCAATTGGAGATAGAGCTAAGGGAGGTGCAGCAATTATTGTGCATAAGTCATTGCAACACTTATTGCTATCAATTAATACTCATCTCCAAGCTGTAGCAGTAACTTTCACCTTAGACAAGCAAATTACAGTTTGCTCCATCTACCTCCTGATTTGGACATTACTTATAATGATATTCATTTACTAATCAATCAGCTTCCTACTCCTTTCCTCCTCCTTGGTGATTTTAATGCTCACAACCCCATATGGGGTGGAACACGACAGATGTCAAGGGTAGGATGTTGGAGGGTATAATGGATGATCATAATATCACTATATACTCAATAATGGAGCCATGACTTACCATGACATCTACTCCAATACTTATCCGGCCATCGATCTGAGCTTTTGCACATCTAGTGTTCACATTGATTATGAATGGTCAGTAAATGAATATCCAAATGGGAGTGACCACTTTGCAATTCATATAAAAATAGTTAAGAATCAGCCCTCTGAGTCACCTCCCAAATGAAAGGTAGATGAAGCAGATTGAAAGAAATTTAGTGAGTCTGTTCTTATGGACAAGAATGTAAAATAATTTCCATCCATCTGAGAGGCATATAATTACTTCAATGACACCACCATCGACAGTGCAATTCCCTCTATTCCAACAACAAAAGGGAAACGCTCTAGACCAGCAGTCCCTTGGTGGAACAAAACCTGCAGTAGTATGAAAAAGATCACTAGAAATTGCTACAAAAAGTATAAGAGGAGTGGAACTGCCCAAGCCAAAGTTATTTACCAACGTGCTGTGGCCAAGCAAAATAAACATTCTAAAAAAGCAAAAAGAGTCATGGATGAACTACATTAAGGGCATTAGCTCAAAAACATCCATAACGATTTGGAAGAAAATTAAAACACTAAATGGCAAGTTTGTCCCTGAACCTCTGCCTAACCTTAAGATAAATGGTGATCTAATCACCCAACCAGAGAGGGTCACAGAAAAATTAGGAGAACATTTCTTGAGAATATCGAGTAGTGAGAACTATTCTCTAGAGTTCCAAGACATTAGAAATGCCCAGATGGGTTGGTACCGTTCTCAGCTAGCACTCTGCTGGCCCCGTGTTCGATTCTCCGACCGGCCAATGAAGAATTAGAGGAATTTATTTCTGGTGATAAAAATTCAGTTCTCGCTATAATGTGGTTCAGATTCCACAATAAGCTGTAGGTCCCACTGCTAGGTAACCAACTGGTTCTTAGCCACGTAAAATAAATCTAATCCTTCAGGCCAGTCCTAGGAGAGCTGTTAATCAGCTCAGTGGTCTGGTTAAACTAAGGTATACTTAATAATTGATTTAAGTGAAAATAATTTTAGGAACTCAAAAATGCCTTGCAGAATACCAAACCATCAGCCCCTGGTGAAGATAAAATACTTTATGAAATGCTAAAATATCTCCCAGAAAAGTCAAAGAAATTTCATTTAGATATAATAAATGAAATCTGGGAAACTGGAATTATTCCTAAGAGCTGGAAATTATCATTAATCCTCCCTATGAAGAAACCAAACAAGGATCCTGCTTTACCCAGCAGCTACAGACCAACATGTCTCACCAGTTGTGTTTGTAGGCTGATGGAAAAGATGATTAACACCAGACTTGTATGGCACTTAGAAACAAATAAATTGCTTTCTCCATTCCAGTTTGGCTTTAGGAAAACTAGATCTACTTTAGATCCCTTGCTCAGGCTCTCAAACCAAATACAAGGTTTTGCTAAACAGAGCCAATCAATAAGGGTTTTCTTTGATTTGGAAAAGGCATATGACACCATATGGTGTTACGGTATTATAAATAGAAGTTGTATAAGCTGGGCATTAAAGGAAAAATGATCAGATTTATAAATTCGTTTTTATCAGAAAGATATATAAAGGTAAGAGTTGGAAATCATGCATCACGACCTTTCTTACAAGAGGGAGTTCCTCAAGGTAGTGTCCTTAGTGTCACTCTCTTTGCTATTGCCATTAATGGAGCATAACAAAAGCTTTTAGAACTTCACCCATTGAAAGTATTTATGTTGACTCCCATCAGCTACCACTGGGCTTAAGGAGGCATGAGCTAGGTCTGAGACACACACCATGAGGCTGAAAAGCTCAAAGGAGAATCCTTCTTTTGAGATCTTAAAACAATGTGACTCAAGTCTTTTTGGATCTAGATCTTCAATACCATTTAAAATCAGACAGCTGGGTGAACTGGACGATGAAAGTATAAAAATGCAGAAGATCCTACAAGTTAAAACACCCTGCTATCCCTCCATGGTTTATTCCAGCAATAGATGTCTACATTAAAGGGACAAAGAAGAAAGATCGTCCAAAAATAGAAGTCAAAAACAAGTTTTTGGAGCATGATGAGAGGCATATAAATGACAGGAAAATCTATACTGACGGATCAAAATTGAAGATGGAGTAGGATGTGCAGTCGTGTGTGAGGGGGAATCATTATCAGACTCCCCATCCATATTCACTGCTGAAGCAACAGCCATAGTTGATGCTTTAAATCTTGCACCTGATAAGAAATTTAAATCCACAGTAATATATAGTGACTCAAGGAGTGTTTCAGAAGCCTTGCATCTGATAGGAAATTTAAATCCACAGTAATATATAGTGACTCAAGGAGTGTTTCAGAAGCCCTAATAAGTTTAACTCTACTGATCCCTTAATTCAAAAGGCTCAAGAATGGCTTTTTTTTTATCTTTTGTTTGCTACAAATCAGTAAAGTTTTGTTGGACTCATGGGCACACTGGTCTAGAAGGGAACGAACTGGCTGATAGTAAAGCAAAGGATGCTGCAAGATGTGGTTTCTTAACTAATAAGGTGCCACATTTGGATATGCATCCAGTTATCAGACGATACATTCGTACAAAATGGCAGCAGAGATGGACTTCCCCCATTTCATCCACAAATAGGAAGTACAGAAACATTAGAAAAAGTAACGACTTTTGGAGTTCAGGTTTTAATCGCAACTGAAGATTTGAGATCATCCTAACATGGCTGAGGATTGGCCATACCCGCTTCACTCATAGCTATATTTTATAGGGAGCCAGTGCCGCAGTTTGTGCTCACTGTCGTGGTCAGCTATCCGCTGAGCCATGCTGGTTCTCTGTCCTAAATTTAGTCATCTTAAGGCAGAGTACTTACTAACTGGGAAGACTATAGTAAACTCCCTGTATTCGCAGTCTCACTATTCACGAACTCATGTATTCGCGGATTTCTCTTTGGAACGTATCTACCCATTATGCGTGGAAAATTTGCCCATTCACAGTATTTTTCACTGAGAAATATTCACTAATTACTGTATTTTCATATCATTTTCATGACTAAATGTACTTTTTGTGATAAAACTATTAAAATACTCAGGTATAAGCATTTTTAGAGTTTTTTTGTGTTTCAACTGTCAAAATAGGCAGTTCTAAGTGTTTTTAGAGGGGTTTTACTTATTTGCGGATTTCAGCTATTCGTGGGGGATGCACACGTGGGGGATGCGGTACCGTACCACATCCCCCACGCATACAGGGGGTTTACTATATTTTAGAAATTTTAAATGATGACATTGAGGTACATAACCTTATGGGTTATCTGAAAGAATCTGTTTATTTTAATGAGATATCTTAGTATATTTAATGAAAATTTTAGTCATATTTATTTTATATTTTATATAAGTACATATTTTAAATATAAAAGTTTAATATATACTTATTTTTTGTTGATTCTATCTAAAATCATTCTTCATTTTTTATGTTCATATTTTAACACTGAATTTTACTAGTATGTCATCATTCACCTATTCAATATCAGTCATATCATTAATTTATGTATTTCACCTTCATTGTGGCGCTGAATAATCCTGATGGGTTCCAGCGCTTGGTCTTCAAGACCTAAATTTCAAAATCAATCATTTCATGGAGGAAATATGTACCAGATCTCTCGTATCCATGTTAAACCATCTAGACATGCCATAATAAAAGATGGGAAAAGAATACTTGATCAAAAAGAAATAAGAAATGTAATAAGAGAATATTTAGCAAAAGTAAGTAGTAACAAAATTTCAGATGAGCACTTCTGCACAAAGAAAAATAGTACAGAATTAATAACAATAAATTTTGAAACAACAGAAGATATAAACTATAATAGAAAATTTAACATGGAAAAGTTGGAACTTGCTCTCTTGAACAGCAATAAATCTGCCCCTGGAGGTGACAACATTTGTTTTGACATGATCTGCCACTTAGCACCTTTGGCAAAGTCATACTTATTAGAGTTTTATAACCACTTATGGCTTAGAAATTTATTTCCTGATGAATGCCGTAAAGCTATAATTATTCCTACCCCAATCCTGAAAAGGATCCCAGCAATATAAACAGTTACAGACCAGTTTCTTTAACATTTCAGATGCTGGTGAGATGCCTCTAGATCGACATTACCAACATCTGCTGGTTTAGAGCTGGTATAGATTTCAGTGGTTCCCTAAATCCTTAAACAAGCATTTGTATTAGAAATGAATGGCAATGGCAATTTTATGGAAATCATTCCATGCAACCCCAACCATTTTCTTTTAGATTGAAATTTATAACCTGTGAATTAAATATCCCTAATACAGCGATTTTACCAGCTAGGTATTTGGTTATCCTCCCTGGAACCTTCGAAAGGTAAATTTCTGTAAGCATTTCAATTCTACAAAGGCAAAAATGTCAAGTGAGGCAATGCGTTCACTATTTCTAGATCATTCCTCGCAAGATGACAACTTAGCAGTTTTCAAGGATGGCTCAAAGTCAGATGCTGGCTTTGGCTTTGGAGTAGCCTTCCGTGATGTAGAAAGGAGCAGGAGATTATTATCTGTTGCATCTGTTCTGACAGCAGAACTGCATGCAATTGTAAAGGCCTTAAAGGCGATTTTACCTCAAAATAGAAATAGTTTTAAGTGTTCTCCAGTTGTTGGAATCTTTTTTTCTCTTTAAATCCTCATATTTTAGATACATTTGGAATGGCTACTTTTAGTGAAAAGAAGAGGTAAAGAAGTAAACTGTTGTTGGGTGCCTTCCCATGTTGGGGTGGTTGGGAACAAGCAAGCTGATCAGCTTGCTAAATCAGCAGTCACCTCCCCAGAACCTAGAAGATGCTTACTGCTGCCATGTTGGGATGTATATTCTCTAGTAGGTCAGAAAATTAAAGTTTTGGCAGTCCCTATGAAAAAATATTGCAACAAATCCAAAAATGCACAGTATTACATCATCAGAGCCTCCTTGGTCATAACCTTATATGCCGAGGAGACAAGAAACAATGTTGTGCAGGTTGAGGATTGGACATACAAGACTCACTCATTTTTCATGAAAATCCTCCACTTTGTAATAACTGTACTGTACCCTTGACTGTGAGACATTTGCTGGTCGAATGTCCCAGTCTTGGGAGTTTGAGACAGTTCCTGCCCTGGGGATGTGACAGAGAAAGACATTTTATCCTAGCTACAATTCTCGGTGAGGATTGTAATGCAGAGCAGTTACATATCTTTGTGAGGAAGGTGGGCCTCCTCAACAAATTTCAAACTACAGTAGAACCTCGGTCCTCGCCGCTAATTCATTCCAGAAGAAGTGTCGATATTCGATTTTGTCAAATTCTGAGTTAATTTCTCCCATAAGAAATAACTGAAAATGGATTAATCCATTCCTGACCACCAGTCATTACCCCAACCTTGCCTTTTTATACAAAACTTTACACAAATTACAATTAAATAAGTTCAGAGTTGAATAACTTACCATATCAGAAGCACTTTTTACATTTTTAAATGCATACTGTATCAAAAAAATTGGCCTATGACCAATGCGGCCGTATTACCGATGATAGACCGAGCGCCATAGCCTAGGCTATGTAGCCTATAGGCACTACCAGAATGTACTGCAACAGGTACACATGAAAACTGTTGTTAATAATGATAACATTGAAAAACAAGCTAGATTATCACATTAAATTAATAATACAGTATTTATAAGCTGAATTACTGTATGTCTGTTATCATAAAATTAAGAAAAATTTCTAATTACGTCGAACTCGGCAGCTTGTGGCAGATGTAAACAAACCACAGCGCCACCCTGGTGGTGTATTGCGGTACTAATTAGTACCACGATACACCACCAGGGTGGCGCTGTGGTTTGTTTACATCTGCCACAAGCTGCCGAGTTCCGACGTAATTTAGGAAATTTTTCTTAATTTTATGATAACAGACATACAGTAATTTCAACAGCAGCAGCAGCGTGTGTGGGCTTTAAATGCTTTTAAATAAGCATGGGAAGAATGCCACCAACAACGCCAACTAGCGGCAGCTGCCTGAAAACTTTTTTTCTACAAACATCATATGATTCATCGGTCGGATTCGGTTTGTTGTTTGAGCTCCGACGCAAAAATTTACTCAACATTTCGTGTTGAAATCTGAATATGTCGAGTTCCAGTACAGTCGAGGACCGGGGTTCTACTGTATATACAAACTATATAGTAGTCATAAATCATAAATCAATCAATCAGCCTCTTGCAATAGAATTTCGTTGTACCAGGAACAAGCTTTTACCTCAATGTCATGAGAGTAGTCTAATATTTCTAGAAATACAATTGTGGCTTGTCTGAAGAATTTGTTCTACAAGAAGTACAAATTGGATAATGCTAAAGAAAAACTTCTTGTGGCATTCCAGGTAAGGGAAACAGACAAGACGTAATTAACACGGTAATGCTGCTGGGGGCTGATAGGCCACATTTCAGCACTGTCTACATTGCAGCACAAGGCACACTGTAAACAGTATCCAGTTACAGGAATACTCCCAACAAAAGGGCACTATAAGGTCCATTTTAGTATCCCTTTTACCCTGTTATTTTCTTCCTACATTTTAAATCTATTCCTTGCTCTTGCACCACCTGGCAGCCCAATTTCTTAACTTTTTTGTATTCAAATACTGACTTGACTTGAAAACAACATCCTTGAACCGTCATCACAAAAATTCAACTCTGTGGCTTGTTTACCAATTATATATTTATTTTTTTGTACAAACTTTGTATTCCTTCTGACTTATACGTACATTTCACTAACAGTAAAAAAATGGGTGTATATTCAATCAGCTATCTGGCAATGAGTCATCTGCCCCATCTTTGGCTTATATAAAAAATAAGGAAAAGAATTTGAATTAATGGAACATGACTTTGTATGCAGTTTCAACAATGAAAAAATATAACTTCTGATTTTGTTGAATCATTCCCATCCCAGGCAATGATTAAACACATCAACAACTAGAAAACAACTTTACTTTACCTTTTATTTAGCCGCTCTTTGGAGAACTGAACATATGCATATGGAGATAACTTATCCTTTTTTGTCATGTCCCCACCAGCCTTCTTAGATCTAAATTCTGCTCCATAATCATAGTGTTTTTTGACAGGTTTCCTCTTGGCTTTTTCTTGATCAGGACCATCTTTACTAAACTGTTGGTACAAAAGCAAACTTACTTTACAGGCCACACACAACTACAGTTCCTAATTTTCAACGTTTTAGCTATTCAATGACAGGAAGATTCTTTGTAAAATATTTGTATTTTATTTTCAGCTAACATACAAGAATGTCTGCCATCACCGACTAACAAAACATTGACTTCCATTTTTGTGATATATTCCTCAACCATATAATAAATAAAAATATATTATGAATTAAGGTTTCTTCAAATACAGGACTAAAATCATTAAAGGAACCCAAAACTATGATGAAAACACAAATTAGAAGACAGGCTGACTAAAGCCTCATTAAGCCTGAAATCTGAAATAAAAACAAAATAATCAAAACACTGTATGTTCAATACTGTACAAAATTTATTCATTACTCAAGACCCCACAACATATTCACTTAAAAATATGGTTCACCCTGAATAAATCTCATTCTATACTACTGTTGACTTACATTACATTACTGCAGTTATGGTACAAATTCATGTCTGAAGTGTTTAGGCATGTAAGCCACTTCAAGTTTTAAAGGCATTGTGGCTGATATGACTTGCAGCATATTATTCAGCTTGATCTGAACTGGTCATCTTTAACATGTCCTGGCTTCAAAATCTTGTTGGATTTGCTATTAAATACTTTAGGGAGTGAAATTACACATTACAAGTATATTTTTTCATGAATCACATGAGAGAATTTTCATGAGATACTAAATCTTGAAAGTACAAGCAAATTACACAACTACTATGACCATTGTACATTTGTGCACTTTTGGAGTTACAAATTCTGAAAAAATGTGTGATAATTTGGGAGGAGAGAATCCATTCACCTCGCATGAACATGAACTTTTACAAATTATAGCAATTAAATGCCCAGTCTACCACAGCTAATTAATAGAAGCTGTTGATGTACATTCCTGGAAGACACCACTATAAAAAGAAAAAACTAAATATAAAATTAAATAACAAACCTTCATTGGAGGCGTGAAAATGTCCTCATCTTCTGATCCACCACTCAGGGTTCTTTTCCTGTTCTTGATCTTCCCTGACTGAGCACCTTCTTTTAAGCCAAGATATTCATCAATATCTTCCATAAAGTCCATTTCTGAAAGATAAATAATTCCCTTTGTATTGGCTGATTATAATTTGGAGCCCAATTAAAACTAAAATGACTGATATTCCTGCTACAAATGAGAATTTCTAGTCTGTTGCAAAACTTGACATTTTTTAAGCCATCATCTATCCCAATAAATATGCATACATAAAATTAAGACGCAGTCAAACCAATTTTAATATTAATTAAAATAGTCCTAGAAACTAGGCAAAAAATATTCAACAGACATAATATGAATGCAAAAATAAATGGAAAAAAGTAACAAGTAACAAGCTGACTTCATGTATCTATACTTGTATCTTGGATCTCTGACAAAACCAGTGCTATGGTTCATCTGAGGATGAAGAAGGATGTGAAAGGAACACAATAAAAGACTAAGGAAAATTAAAGATTAAAAAGAAATGGGAAATGATGGAGGAATACCTTTAACAGCATACTAAAAGAGAATAAATATGAGCTGAGGGATGTAGCATTTGAGGAGGTTAGCAAAACCCTTCAAGATGAAAAATGGCTAGGCTTCGGAGACATCAAGAACAGCAGTTGGACAGCTTTCACTGAATAGTTGACCCAAATGGCCAAAATATTTGGCTGATATACAAAAGATGACAGGACCAGAGGAATTGAAATAACCTACTATTATATTACTACAAACTAAGTAATGCCACAAGCTACACGGTGAAAAATAGTGGGAATACATAACCATGATCTGGGAGCATGAAGATGAATTGGAAGAAAGGTTTCTTATCATCAAGATTAAAATTCCGTTTATGTGCTAGGAAGACCAGCCACAGATGCAAACTCTGTGACAATTTAACTAGAGAAAAGTCAAAGCAGATTTTCAAGGGGGATTTACCAAAATAATGAGATAGTCAATGCAGAGGCAGATGGTATTAAAAAAAAAAAAGTCAATGCAGTGACAGATATACAAAAAGAACACACATCATTGTCCATTGAGGATAACACAAATTCTTTACAGTTTATCACAAAATGTAAGTAGTTGTGACAAGACTGCTAAAAAGAAAGGTCCCAGGCGCTTCTGGCAACAGAAAAGTAAGCAAAGAACAAAAGCATCAGTAAAACAGTCATGCATCTACAGTGTCTTAATTCAAAATTAATGGTGTTACAGGAGGTTTTTAGGGCAGCAAAGTTCAAAGGATTTTTAGTACCTAGCATGTACAAGTACTCATTATGCAGGAAGGGAGAAGGTTAGCCCCTGGAGATGGCAGGACAGTTCTAATACCTTTGTAACATTATGCCCTTCCTTAGTCTACAGTCTTGTGCATCTATATTAAGAGGGAATTTGGGAACTTTCAAAATTAATGGACATTGGCAAACAGATTGTGACTGGTCCTAGTGCACAATGAGAAGGGAAAGAAGCTACCAAACAGAGAAGTGGTTAATATAAAATGTTGCAAAACCCTGAATAGCCTGAATACTGGAGAAAGATATGGACCTAACAGGAATTCTAGTTAAAAGTAAACAAGATATGAGGGAATAGGAATGTTAAATGTCCAACCCAGAAGTTAATTCGACAAAAACTTGAGTGACATTTGCTTAAAATTCAAGGATTGTAGCAGTATCAATTTTACATGTTTACACAACCATCATCTAATATATGCAGTTCTGTATAGATGATACAATAACATACTGCAAATAATGATGTCTTCAGACTATCAATTCTATAAATATAAAAAGCTTAGTTCCATATTACTTATGCTAAAAAAACTTAATCACTCCTTTAAACATCATCCCATAAGTTTCGACTATCCTTAAAGGAACCAATTTTAGGCATAGTCCCTTGATATTTACACCATTATATCTACTTTAAATTAATGGTAATGAGGAAATCTGATTGTTACCATCGCAGTATTGCACTACACTCTTTTCCATACACTGGCACCTCAATTAAGGGACTTCAACTTATCAAATACATCCAAACTGGAAAAATATGATTTCTTACTTAATGGAATAAGCTGGTAAGTAAGCTAGATATGAGGATGCTGAAACAAACATGACCAATACTTGCCTGTCCAACCTAGTAAGTGTGACTTTAATTACAGGGTAACTGACCCAACATGCCCTGCTCTGTACCTTTCTCTCATTTACTTGAATATTTAGTTTGTCTGTTTTGTAAGGGGACTGCACTTCATACCAAATTGAGCTAGTCTAGCACAGGTGTGTTTTTTTGAGCTACACTTCAGGTGCATATGCTGTATTATACTTTTTTTAGAATAGTAATCAAACATTTGCCAAGTCTTTTTTAATTTTGAATATCTTGCTCATTTATAAGAAGTACTTTATTCAAAGGCCTCATTAAAGGAGTTAATTTTCAAAGTTATGTATCGATGAGAATGAAAATTCACTTACTACATGTGCAGACAAACATTTGTTTTCTTTAAGAAGAATTTTTAAATTTATACTACTGCAGTTCTTAGTAAGAATGAATAACCTACATACAAATGCTAGCATTCTTAGTATAAATGTTACTTTACGTATGAAAAAATTAAATCATTCATATATAAAAACAATGTATCTACAAAACAAATGCAAAAGTTTAAGTGTAAAACTGACTGGTGTCCTTTGAATCCAACAAACTCTAATAAATTATCTAAAATTCATTATTGTGACATTTGTGGACAGTTTAATATACAAATAAATACATCCTAAGGTAGTAGTGATAAATCATTTTCAAAGGTTTACAGAAAATTCTAGTCACTGGAAAAATGACAAATTTTTAATTAACTTCTATTTTTCCCTAACATACAAACCTGAGGTCTTTACACATGGATAATTTTTGGCGAAGCTGAAAGGTCCAGCCATTAAACTTTTGCACGGCGATTATGGTAACAGTTACGTATGGTAGGGGCAGAAGTACCACCCACCTAACCGGTATGCATTCAATCTCTTCTGTTTACCTTTTGGCCCAGGTAAAAGAATAAGGGGTGGTAAGAGGTGTGCCTTTTAGGTAAAGGCCTCAGGTTTGTATGTTAGGAAAAACACAAACTAATAAAAAATTTGTCATTTGTTCCTACATGAATACAAACCCTTGGTCTTTACATATGGAGACTTACTATTGGAGGGAGGATTCCAAATAATTCTCTGAACTGACTGGTAGTTTGGCTCACCTGGTATTCTCTTCCTAGGCATGAAAGAGCAAAGGAAGGATACCATACCTCTGATCTGTTGAACATGTGGGATGTTGAACTGCCAGACTTCTAGGCACTAAGAATCAAAGGGAAGTATGAAAACCCTTGATTTGAAAGGTGTGGACGAACCCATGATGTCGAAGACTTGAAAGGTGTGGACGAACCCATGATGTTGAAGACTATGTAGCTAAAAATAACCAACTGGCTTGCCAATAGTCAGTCTTGCTCTCTCCTTACTAGAGAGAAGGTAGGAAATGCATCTATTAATCCAGACAAAAATGGATTATAGACAGGATACTCAGTCATGCAGATCACCTGCATGCACGCCAGTCCAGCTCATGACAGCTTGTTCACTCTTCCTATGTCCACTGGAAGAGGATGGAAAACAGGAGGAAGGTAGGAAGCCAGTCTCGCCAACAACTTCTCCCTGTAGCCGCACACCTTAGGCGAGATGCAACCTGTTATTAAGAGCTGGGTAAACTACATGACTTACTGAGCACCCACCAAGGATCCAAGGACCCGAGGGCAATAACCCAAGGTAAAAGGATAAGAATGTGAACAGCACAATTACAATTTATCCTAGTACCAGACTGACAGGTTCTTCCTGAGTGCCATAGATCGATGGATGACTGTTGGCCAGTAGAGATGCTGCCTCAAAAGTACTGATGACCACCAGGAAATTGCAGGGTACGTTCAGAAGATCATTCCCTAAGGTAGAGAAATGATCCCTCTGCCTATGGTCAACATTCCAAGTTAAGTGGATATGGATGTGAATTTCACAATTGCAATCGATCTTAGCACTCGAACTACATGTCCTTTCTGAATGTGACAGACACATGGATGACTGCCTTCTAGAGATCTTACCCAAAACGTATTGATGACCAGTAGGAAGTTTCACGGTAAGCTCGGTTGATCAGTTTCCTAGCTAGAGAAAGGATCCCTCTGACATCGTTTCTCGGGCAGCTTGAAGCTAATGAACTAGTCATTAGCCTTGGGTTGAAGGACACTAGACTGTAGGGTTGACACAGAATTCATACTGTCTTTGGTGCCACAGGACCATCAAAGGAAAATGATCAATCTAACTGATCACCTTCGAATATGTATAAAAAGCAGATGAGAACAGAGCCAACAACAGGAAATCAAGAGAAGAAAGAGTATGATCAATCTCCTTTCGAGGTTGAGCGAGAACCGGGAGTCAAGATCAACTGTCCTATCCCTTGATTTCATCAAAGATTTCATCGAAAAAGTGCTATCTTGCTTTTGATTCATTGTTGGTCACTGTACCAAAAGTACTTCTGTCTGTCCGAGTACTGCCACTGTCACAGACTTGACATGTTAGATCTCATCAATAACGGAAGTGAAAGTGGTTTTGTATAGCTACAAATAACTGTTCAAAATTCCATGGACATTAAAGTTCTTGTACACATATTATTGGTATTAAAACCAATCTGGTAGAAGAAACTGATAAGGAAAAGTAGGCATGCTCAACCACTTCACATTGCCAAAGAAGTGGAAATCCTGTAACCATGCATGAGTATATACTCCAGTGACTGAACTTGTCTGACATACACCCCTCATCCTGCAATGTGTCTGACTGACGTCTGTGTTGAGCATGCTACTGCAACCCCATTCAGCAGCACTGTATACTGAGATGATGATAGGATAACCCCAGGGGATGTCATATGATAAGATGTTCTATGTAGAAACGTGCTAAGCGCTCTACTGTCAACCCCCTCGAGTAGGACGCCTTGACGAGGTGAGGGGCTAAGGGACCCTGGCCTTTGGGCCCGGGTCCTGACGAATCATCCTACATAGTTTTTGGTTTAAATGGCGTGGACATTTCCACATTCACAAAATTTTACTGCTTAGGTGAGTCTGAGAAGGGATCGTTTTTTGGAAGGGGTTTGCATTCGAAGCTAATTGTGGGAGTTGTGGTGGTTGAGTCGCCACCCGAGATAGTTTGGACCTAAGAGATGGTGATGGGATTTTTCCCACTGCTATCTTGAGGGCGGAACCATCTCTGGGGATCAGCCCATCGGAATCCAGGGGGGGCTGGTTCTTGGAGATGGGACTCCTGGCTTTTGTCCGGAAGCCCACCAGTACGGTTGGAGTGGGGAGTCAGTCCCCATTAGTGGGGGCAGAACTCCCAGCAGGCGGATTGGCTTATACCTGGGCCACTGGAAGCGTACTGGTGCTATCCTGAAAGGGTAGGGTATGGGGTGGACTGTTGGGAGTCAACTCTCACTTGTGCCATTGGTGGAGAATGCGAATACCTGACTGATCTACGATACTTTCTTGATATGACCAAGCAGTTTTGGGTGGGTGGATGAACCAGTTTGTGTGTGGTGGTCTGATGTGTGCATGCTTGGCATCTTGGGGTCTCTTCGCGGGCATTGGGAGTGTGTTGGGGTGGGGAAGCTGAGCAGTAGAGCTGCCCAGTTTGCCCTTTTGATATGCTGTCGGGTCTGTGCGGGGCTCTTGAGTGTCGGGTGTGCACTTTTTGGACCATTTGCATGTGGACTGGTTTAAACTTATGGATTTGGCTTTTAGTTCTCCCTCCCCTGGATCCGACGACTTAACGGCACTGGCAACGACTTCTGGCATGAACATGGATATGGGCTTGGCTGTTGGACAGAACCAAACACTGAGACACCAGGGTGTTAATAAATCTGGTGGATTTGATTCAAATAATAGGGTCCTTTATTGCACTAATGTAAACTTATCATTAGATTACGAATGTTTATACAGTGTAGTGAAGCAATTCGGCAAAGTGGAAAGAATTAAATTAATTCTAGAAAAAGATAAGCAGTCACTTTGTGCTTTTATCAAATTTTCCTCTCCCTTGGAAGCTAGTGAGGCACAACAAAGACTCCATGGCCACATTCTATGTGACTCAGTTGTCAGCACGAAAGTGTTTTCAGTGAAAAACTTGAATGATGAGCCATTTGACTTTGTTCCAAAGGCTGAAGAACATGGACCAGTCCCATGTACCAGAGCTCTTCCTCCCCCATTATGGCATGTTGCTATCTACAAGGAGGGAGGGAAAAATTTGATAAAAGCTGCTGACTGCATTGAGAGCAAGGTTGGTTCCATTCCCATTGGAAATTTGAAACGGTATGGAAAGAACCTTCTAATAAAAGCTGGAAATGAGACTCAAGCAGTTCTGTTAGCTAACTTTAAACCTCCTGAAAGTGGAAATATTGAATCTATTTCATCCCACAGATTTTTTAATACACTGAAAGGAGTAGTTTACTCAAAAGATTTGCATGTTTTTAAAGAGGAAGAGATTCTCCATCGATGCCCTCCTTGCGTATCTCATGTAAAAAAACTGGGTGGTGATGCAGCTATCCTTTTAACCTTCTCCTCCAATTACCTACCTGATACCATCATTGTTGGCCATGAGAGGATGCAGGTTAAAAATATAAAAAGAAGTCCTAGACAGTGTCGCAAATGCTTTGAATATGGCCACATTCAAAACTCTTGCGATAACAATAAAAGATGTCCTGTGTGCTCTGCAGAGCACGATAATTCTGATGATTGCAAAGCAGCCCGATACTGTTTTCTTTGCAAGGGTGATCACACACCAAACTCTAGGGCTTGTCCCAGATATAAATTTGAACAAGAAGTGTTGGCAGTGGCAGATAATGAACATATCAGCATTAGTGAAGCAAAGCTGTCACGGTAATGGGGGCAAACAAAAGTGCCAACACTACGTATGCTTCTGTAATAAAACTTATGAAAACTTCCAACAATGTAAGGCCACCAATAACTGTGTCTGATAGAAGATATCACAAACCTGGTATTTTCGAACCATAAATAATAATGAAAATCTCCAAACTGGTGAGAAACTTTGTCGGCAAGTGCTTTGAAGTCCAATAGCAAAAATTGTACTTCCAAAAGCACAGAAAATTTATCTTCCACCACATCCACAGCTGTCGATTCATCTCCAAAAATAAGGGTGCCAAAATCAGCCAATAATTCAGGAAAATATTCTGAAAATACTTCAAACCAAAATAAGCTAAAGGAACAATCCCAATTAGATAGAGCTAGTTCAGAGCCATCAATCGCCACAGCCACAAACAAAAATAATAATAAAACTGGGTTGCAACTACCAAGAAACGCACAAGAAATAGTTCCCAAATAATGATAATTTTATAATAAAAACTTCAAATGGGTTCAGTGTTTTGGAAGACATCTCTCCTCCTAGAAAGGTGGTTCCAAAAGTAGTTCCAGAACAAAAACATCTGAATTCAATTCAGTCTTGCCGCCCTAAGACAAATAGGATTAGTGGTGCACAGAACCACAGCAATAATTCTGAACATCAGGTTCATAATAAAAAATATGAAGATCAACCAAAGACCCTGAACACCAATTCAGATGAAAAGGGATTAAGAAAGCAATCTCTTATAAAGGAGAATTTCCCACTCCACCTAGGAACAGTACTTCCTCCAAGGAGTGGGAAGTAGCACATTTTACCACCTTAGCATTCTTGCTCGATATTCTTCAGTGGAACTGTAAAGGTCTCAGAACCCGTACAGAAGACCTTAAAGTTTTAATGCATGAATTCAATCCAGGATTATATGCCTACAGGAAACAATGTTAGGCAACTCTGTTTATAATCCTGGACTAAATTATTCAATATTTAAATCATATCCCCAATTGGTGATCGTGCCCATGGAGGGGCTGCAATTATTATTAATAAATCTCTACAGCACTCCACAATACAATTAAATACAACACTACAAGCTGTCGCTATTTCAGTCATTTTGGAAAAGAGGAGTAACAATCTGCTCCTTATACCATCCACCAGACCTTGATTTTAACATTGGAGATATTCAGTCGTTAATTGACCAACTTCCAGCTCCTTTACTTCTGCTAGGTGATTTTAATGCCCACAACCCCCTTTTGGGAAGTCGGTTTTAGATAGTAAAGGGAAATTAATCAAGACCTTATTGACACGAATGATGTTACCCTGTATAATAATGGGTCAGTGACTTTCCACAACATTCACGATAATCATTTCTCTGCACTGGACCTTAGTATTTCTTCAACTAGTATCCACCTTGATTTTAATTGGTCTGTTAATGAAGATTTAAATGGAAGTAATCACTACCCGATCCATTTGAAATATGCTCTGAATGCTCCATCTGAAGTTTTACCTAAGTGGAAGGTAGAGGACGCAGACTGGGATAAATTTAGTAAGGGTGTCAATCTAGATAGGAGTTTGAGTCCTTTCAATCTCATCTAGATGCCTATGATTACTTTATTGAATCTACTTTGAAGAGTGCTGAAAGCTCGATTCCAAAAACAAAAGGCAAACCTCGTAGACCTGCAGTTCCCTGGTGGAATAAGACATGTGGTATTCTGAGAAAAGTGACTAGGAAATGCTACAGACGTTACAAAACTAGTGGCTCCTCCCTCAGTCTAAATTAATCTACAAACGTGCTTTAGCCAAAGCAGCGGCGCTTTTATAAGAAAGCCAAAAAGAGAATGTTGGCTTTACTATATTAATGGAATAAACTCCAAGACCCCACTAAGAGTGGTGTGGTGCAAAAATAAGGAAACTGAGTGGAAAATTTGTAGCGTCACCATTGCCCTCATTAAAAATAAATGACACTCTAATCACAGAGCCCATTGAAGTTGCCAATGAGCTAGGAAAACACTTTTTCTAAAGTTTCCAGCCCTAACAATTATTCTCCAGAATTTCAAAGAATTAGGAATTCTGAAATGTGTCTGAAGTTTGATTCAGGGAAAATCTGAACCATACAACTACAAATTTTCCCTAAGAGAACTTAGTGAGGCGCTCTCCTCAAGTGAATCCACAGCTCCAGGTGAGGATACAATCATATATGAAATGCTGAAACACCTCCCAGATGATGCCAAAAATATTTACTGAAGATTATAAACAAAATATGGGAAACTGGAATTTTACCCAAGGACTGGAAAATATCCATAATTGTCCCTGTTAAAAAGCCTAATAAAGATGCTTCCCAAGCCACCAGCTATAGACCAATAGCTCTTACCAGCTGTGTATGTAAGCTGATGGAGAAAATGATAAATACTAGACTGGTTTGGCACCTGGAGACCAAAGGATTACTATCGCCATTTCAATTTGGTTTCAGAAAAAACCTCTCCACCCTTGATCCCTTGCTGAGGCTGACCAACCAAATCCAGCAAGGATTAGCCAAAAAGTGTCAGACCATTGGCATATTTTTTGACTTGGAGAAAGCATATGACACTACCTGGAGAATTGGCATCATGAAACAATTGCACAAGATGGGCATATGTGGAAGAATGGTCAGGTTTATATATTCCTTTTTATCAGACAGACTTTAAGGTAAGAGTGGGAAACTCCTTCTCCCAACCTTTTTATGCAGGAGGAAGGAGTTCCCAAGGAAGCGTTTTAAGTGTAACACTTTTTCAGTGGCAATAAATAGTGTGATTGAAAAAATCTCACCCCTGTTAAATGCTCGCTTTTGTCGATGACCTTGCAATATACTGCACAGGATATGATTCCTTGTCTGTATGTAAACATTTGCAAAGGTCTATTAATGCTATTACTAAGTGGGCTGATGAGAATGGTTTCAAATTCTCCTCTTCCAAAACAGTTGCAGTAAGATTCACCAGGTGCCGCATGTGGAAGAGGTTCCCACACTTAGTTTAAAAGGGTCCAGCCTTCCTTACGAGAGTGAAGTTAAATTTCTGGGGATGACTATTGACCATAAATTAACATGGGCTAGCCACATAAATGCCCTAAAGTTTAATGTTAAACAATCTATGAATATTTTAAAGGTTGTTTGTGGATTTAGTTGGGGGGCTGATAAGAAATCCCTTCTGAGGCTATATGACTCTCTGTGTCGATCTAAGCTAGACTATGGCTGTCAGATTTATTCCTCAGCCTGTAAAACCAAGCTAAAGGAACTGGATGTTGTACACAACATGGGGTTGAGAATATGCTCAGGGGCTTTTAGAACTTCGCCTGTTGAAAGCATTTATGTCGACACAGATCATTTACCCTTGATCTAAGAAGGCAAGAGCTAGGGTTGCGATACATGGCTAGAATGAAAAGTGCTCCAAAAATCCCTCCTTTCAAGCACTAAAGGAAACAGACTCTCAAAGTTTTTCTGGTACAAGAGCTTCTAAACCATTCCAAAATTGACTGAATGAGGATGTTAGGAATAATCACCTTAAATCCTAGAAAGTCCTGGAAGTAGAATATCCTGTAAATCCTCCATGGCTTATCCCAGAAGCATCAATATGTAAGAAACTGTTTAACAAAAAGGACTGCACTGTAGAAGAGATTAGGGAAAATTCTTAGAGCACGATGTTACCCATACTAATTTTACAAAATTTATACAGATGGATCTAAGTCAGATAGTGGTGTTGGTTGCACTGTTATCCTTGGTGATACAGCGCACACAGCTAAATTACCTGACTCTGCATCAATATTTACTGCCGAATTAACAGCCGTAGTGTCTGCCCTAGATTTAGTTTTTCAAAGTAGTGACTCTAATTTTGTCATATACTCAGACTCTAGAAGCACCTTAGAAGCTATTAAAAAATTTAATAGCTTTCATCCATTAATTCAAAAAGTTCAGGAATGGCTTTTTCGTATATATTGTTTTAAACGTAAATCAGTCTCTTTCTGTTGGGTCCCTTCTCACGTGGGGATTCTGAAACGAGATGGCAGACAGGGAATTTTAAAGCTGCTAGTATTTTATCAGAAACCTCTTTTAGAAAAGTGCCTCATACAGATCTAAAAGGTCCCATTAGATCTTATGTTTTTAAGTAAATGGCAAGAAAGGTGGACTTCTCTCCTTCTTGCCAATAATAAGAAATATAGAAATATTAGGGATAATGTACTACCGTGGTCTTCGTCATTCCAGCTTGACAGGCGAACAGAGGTTATTTTAACGAGATTAAGGATTGGGGGCACAGTTTATTTCTGACCCATCAGTTTATTTTTGAAGGAAGCAGCCCTCCAGAGTGTGCTTACTGTGATGAGACACTAACAGTGGAGCACATTCTGGCGGTCTGCCCCAGATATTTTAACCAGAGAGATATTTTCAGGGTAAATCCCTGTCTGATATTTTGGGAGATAAAGCAGATATTTCTGCTATCATCTCTTTTAAAGTGTATTAAAATTTTTAACGATATTTAATTTTATTTAATTTATTACATCACTTAGAATTTTAATGACATTAATTTTTTTATGTATATAGTACATCATTCATTAAACTTCATACCCTTATTTATTGGTCACATCACTTCATTTTATTTATTAATCATTTCCTTCATGAATTCATAACTTTAACATAATTTATTTTCTTTCCATTACGGCGCTGAATGGCCTTGTTGGCCCCAGTGCCTGGGCTTTTGCCCTAAATATCATACATCCATCCATCTACTGTCAACAGACTACGCACCGTTGACAGAGATGTCCTAGTACTGTCAATGGAATGTGCATCGTCAACAGAAGAGACATGCTATGAGGAGGTCCTTATGATGATATCAGTAAGCTACTCAAAAGAGGAGTTGCCCTACGATGATAGGACACCCCCCCAACTTTATTCACTGCATATATGGAAGTCAAAGAGAATAATATCTGTTCAAGTAACAAACCATATCTGCCACATGCAATGGGTTTGTCACCGCTCCTCACTTCCCTTGCTGGAGAGAGAAGTAAAGGCTACTTAGAAGCATATTGGTATGCTGTATGGAACATATAAATACTGTAATAGCATGCTGCAACAACTCCCCTGCATCAAGCCAGTTCCAGCATATGATGCGTCATTCTTCAAGTGTCTAGGTAGAGAAGAAAGGAAAAAGGGAAAGAAAAGAGACCAGACATCTCACTCATTCCCTCTTCCACACTATCATCTTAGACAAGATACAAACTGTCCCGCCAGGAAAACTGGATGAGCTACATTTTGTTGAGCAGCCATCACCGGATCCAAGGAAAAAGTTTCCAAGGACCTGTGGGCAAAGTTCTTCAGGTAGAAGGAAGTGAAAGTGGTCTGACCAAGCCAAGAACCAGCATTCAAAATCCTATGAACAGACAAGTTCTTTTCAAATATCGGAGAGGAACTTATTCCTCTGATGTCATGTAGGCTAGGCTAAGGACTCAACTACTTAGGCTAGGCTAAGTGAGCTCCCAAGCCTAATCCCATCAAGTTCTTGAGGAACAGGAGATACTTCCTCATTTGTCCTCAGCCAAGAAAATCCAGGGGTATGTTGAATCATTTCTTGAGCTTAGAAGAGCTTCAACAGCAGTAGGAGCGATCACAAGTGGGGATTTATTTATGAATATTATTGATCTCATGAATGAAATCAATAACCACTTCATAACAGGAAAGAAAAACTTATTCTTCAAATCCTCCATTTCCTATGGTGAAGGTAAACAACATATGAGAGAGAGAGAGAGAGAGAGAGAGAGAGAGAGAGAGAGAGAGAGAGAGAGAGAGAGAGAGAGAGAGAGAGAGAGAGAGAGAGAGAGACACTTCTTAACCTGTTAGGCTCATTCTGGGGTGGGGGCTCCAGAATGAGCTTAACAGAGAGAGAGAGAGAGAGAGAGAGAGAGAGAGAGAGAGAGAGAGAGAGAGAGAGAGAGAGAGAGAGAGAGAGAGAGAGAGAGAGAGACGTCCTGACTGGAAACAGAAGACCTCTTCTCACACAAAGGGCTTCCATCATCCCCCGCTCTTGACGAGTCATGTCCTCGGAATCATGAGGAGTTATGTCTACGAACTTATTAAGAGTCACGTCCATGGATGTGTAAAGAGTCACATCTGTGGACATGTTAAGAGTCACGTCCACGGATGGACTAGATAAAGTCACGACCATGGACAAAGCCACATGGAAGTGCCTCAGCCCTCGAATGTTACTTGGTTGTTGCTGACGGGCGTGGTCATGACTGACATGGCCATGGCCGTGATTTGGCTCCATTCTAGATGTCCAATGAAGTTATATCAATGCTCTTTGCTTGACAGAATGAACGAGGCAGTGAACGGATGGGAAACGGTGCTTCAACGTGGCATGGCCGCAGGCCATCCCATTCTCTTCTCAACCTTCACTTGAGTGAGGTCGATGGTCTGTTCCCGGACACACTATCTTGAGACAATTTCCACACTCCCTGTGCGATGGCTGTGTGCTGATATACAGCTGTACATTCATGCTGTCACATCTGAATGTGTGAGACAACCGAGTGGTATGAACCAACTGCATGTATGTGCAACAGGACACGGTCGAGAAAGCTTGAATGAAGATCAGAGTGCCTTCTGGAAGAGCGTGGAAATTCGGTGACTATGTCACGGTCACTGAACATCGAGTCGACAACAGTCCCAGGGTGGAAACACGTCCATGGCCATGCAGAATCCCTCATGTACATCAAAGGAATGCGCATCATTTCTTGGCTGGATGTTCTTGAACACGGGAAGACGAACGCTGAACCTGGTCATGTCTGTGGATATTTGGAGCTACGGGAACTAAGTCACAAACATGCGAGGGCCAAGGCAACAAAGCCTATACTGGAAACATCCCCCAATCGTCCAGAATCTCCTACGTCCAATGAAGAAAGTGCATCAACTCTCTGCTAGAATCTCCATTGCTGCTTCTATCTTGAACCACTTGGGGAGAATCATTGGCTTGGAGTTCCAAAGAAAACCCAGTGCCCCGCTTGAGCTGAACCCCCTGGCCAAAGCTGAACACTTGAGACAAGCATCCTCCGAGTCTTGGATTTCCGGAGAAACCAAAGAACTCGGAAGGAGCTACAGAGTCACATACAGGACGAACGTCAGTTGATCCCTCTACCCGAGTGTCCGTAGAAACACGGGCGGAAAAGATACTAGTTCGGGGAATATTCCCCGGAACTAGTATAGGTGACACAGGTTATCTTTTTAAATTGTTGAATACGAGGAAACTGTGCACCTGGTGCTCTGTGTGGCAGGGTTCCGGAGAGAGGAGACCCACGACACGAAGAAATCCCAGTCTGTTGATGAGGGAGAGCACCGACAGAAGGTGATGATGATGATGATGGCGAAAGAATTCTCTTCTTCTACTTCTGAACTGAAGGGCCTCACCACAGTACACGTACGTGTGAAGAAACAGCAAAGAATTCCCAAAAACCCCCAACGTCTGCGATAGCAGAAGATGGGTCGTACTTCTCTTGAAAGGCAGAGTCGATCGATTGAAACTATGTTGGAGGAATCGGTTTATGATGTCATAAGAACTAGCCATGATGTCACAATCCCATCTGTGACGTCACAGGAGCAGACGAATCTTACCAAAGCAGAAATTACTAAGTGTAAGAGCAGGAACAATCATATATTCTAAAAAAATTGTGATAATACAAGTTTATTTCATATATATATGACAAAAGGGCAACCAAAGTGAAGGGTACTGGATGATGAAACATCAGAAGGGAGACGAGAAGCCACAAAGCAGATGAAGGCCACATCGGAGGAGCAGTCCGTCTAAGATTAGTACCCCTGAATGACGACAAACTGCAGTTTTTGGTTTTGCATGTAAAATACAGTATGTGCTAAAAGTTCTAACTAGAGTGTATAATATAGTTACATAATGTAAAGTGCCTGCTGAACATTAAAAAAATTACTTTATAAGCATAAATTTAACAAAGTAAAATTTTGAGATGTTTGGTTATATAAAGTATAATTCTATTATGTTCTGTACTTGTATTTCAGAACAATCACAATACAGCAAATCATTGTTAATAAAATCTATACAAACAGTTCTTATATGAATTTTATTAAAATGAATTTGTTTCACTGTTTGAGAATGTGCTCCGAAATTCTAACAGTATCCATTTGCAAAACCCAAATATAATACTGTTGTATCTAAAATTAAAAATTTTGATAAAACTTTATCCAATTATATAGAACATACAGTATTAGAATCTCATCTTACCATATAAAATATAAAAATTACGGTCTTGTGCTATTTGCTTTCTGGTAATGTTTACATTTTCAAAATCACCTGACGAGTTTTACTGACATCATTACTATTTGTTGCTAAATAAAGCATAATTCAAAGATACATTTTTTGCAAATAAATCAAGCTTAGCATAAAAATGCGGCTTATCTTTACCTATAGAAGCAAATTTTAAATGAAGTAAAACTGTGATTCATCAGTTTTGGATTTCATTTTTTGCATGTCCAAAGCATTTTGCAGCCTGCACTTTGTTAATTTCTTTGTTTCTCTCTCACTCTTATTCTTTACAAAAAAAAAAGTTTACTGTGCATGAGAGAGAGAAAGGTAAGTAAATATACAGTAAGTGCGTACTTTTCAAACGCTGTGCATATGCTCATGCACACACACACACACACTGAAAAATATATGTACAGTATGTCAAACTGTATTAGGAACAATTCTGTACTGCATTAAATGAATGGCAATAAAAATACTGTATCAGAGAGAGAGAGAGAGAGAGAGATAGAAGGGTGGAGGGAGGGGGAGACCTAAGTAATTGCATATTATCTTGTAACTTACATTAATACAGGGATGTTTGCAATTTTTTTTATGTAAGTTTTTTTTTTTTTATTTGGCATGATTTTTATTTATTTTACATATCTTGTAAGTACATTAAGTAGGTAGAACTATAGCAATCAACATGTTTTTGTTAAGTTAAACTGTCCAGTACTATATTGTATGTATTTTTAGAAGCAATTAATTTTACAGATATATATCTATGAAACTGAATAAGGGAATAAATATTTAGACTTTACCAATCTTTGCTACTTGGCAGATTTCATTACTTACCGTGAGGGGCAGACCTCCAACCTGTTTGTTAAGCTGAGATGTAACTGTATTATGCAAAATTAGTTAGAGACATTTTGGGAAGTTTAATGCCCAAATAAACAAATCCTAATGCATCACGTGTTACTTGAAAAACTGTTTTGCAAACACTTGTACACAATTTTGTTCTCTGTTTTTATTGAACAACAAATTGCTACAAAACTGTTATCTCCTAATCCATTCCAACTGTAAATTGGCAATTTTACTTTGAGTTGCCCTACCTAGATATCAATAACTCCCTTGTGTTTAAATGGAAATAAAGAAAGTGCTGATATCACAAAGAGATAACTACAGATAAATCAAGTTCTCTTATTCTTATGTTATTAAAATACATGAGAACAAAATAAAATTTTCAAATGATACCTTATCAACATTTTTAGAAGGCATTACTCTGCCTAAACCCTATTATCCTTACTGACTCTGGCCTAAGCTTAACATTGTCCATTTCAATGTTAAGTGGATAGTTTATGCATTAAAATGTTAGTTTATTAGGTACAAAAATATATATTTGAGTGTCACAATAATGTAATATGATTATAAAATTGGATATAAAATATTAGAATTTTATATCTAATTTCTGAAGAGTTACTATGCCTATCAACATGTTTGCGACTGCTTGACAATTTATACATGCACGATATTTTGATTGTAAACTTTTTTCCTTTTCCTTAAATGAAGAACAATGTGAAGCAAAATATCTATTAAATTTGGCGTGGGTGGAATTCAAATTCTATGTAAAATCTTTTTTTAAGGTAACAACTGTTGGAATGAGGTAGATTTAAACAATATTTAACCTTGTTCATTATATCATCATTAAAAAAAATTATATCATAATGATTCCTTTTCTATTTTGGGATCAATAGTGACAATTCTGTCTTGGAAGCTTCTGACTATGGTAAAGAATGCAACAATACCTGCAGGCATGAGGGATGTGCAGTGCATATGAGTGTGGGAAGTGCTTTTGGTTACTGTTTTATACCAAGTGAGCAGCTAACGCTTTCTTGTACAAGCAGTCCCTGGTTACTGGCAGAGGTTCCGTTCTGACAGTGTGACAATAAGCGAAAATCACCGATTTTCGGTCACTGGCGCCTCTGTTAGGTATGTATCAGTGCCAATATGCGATTATCGGTGCCGAAAATTGCCAATTTTCGTTGCTAGACAAGCACCAAAAAACCAGATCGCCGATAACCAGTGACTGCCTGTACTTGCATTTTGGTATTTCCACTTTCAAAATATAATCAGTATCTAATCCAAATCTTTGTTTGTGTAAAGGACTTGATCAAGATATATCACATAAATTGTTATTTACATGCTAACAGCTTACAAAAATTTTCAAGCTTCTTACACAGTCCAAAACACATGGTAAGCTTCTTTAGCTTAGGCAAAGGTATATCAGTGTTTAAAGCCTTGGTAAACTTTTGTTTGCTGATACACATAATTATATTAACCCTTTAACGCCGACTGGACGTATTTTACGTCAACAAAAGTTGTCTGTCGGGTACCGAGTGGATGTAAAATACGTCGACTACAAAAAGTTTTTTTAAATATTCGGGGAAAAATACTCATAGGCCTCGTTTGCAAAACATTTTAAATCACGCGCCTTGAGGGATGCTGGGAGTTCACGGACCACACTGTTGTTTTGTTTCCAAGTGTGACCCAGCTGCGCATGCGCGAATTTCTTTCTTATCCCAAAAGAAAGCATCAGCTAACTCTGCTGAAAATCTCAGAAATTCTTTAGTCACTTTGTCGTAATTTTAGCACCATTTTTTACTAGCCGTTACATAGTTTTATATATGAAAATGTGTGCAATTTTATGTAGAATACAACAAAAAATAACTCATGGTTGTAGCTTTTATCAATTTTGACATATTTTCATATAAATCACGTTAAGTGCCAAAATTTCAACCTTCGGTCAACTTTGACTCCACCGAAATGGTCGAAAAATGCAATTGTAAGCTAAAACTCTTACATTCTAGTAATATTCAATCATTTACCTTCATTTTGCAACAAACGAGAAGTCTCTAGCACAATATTTCAATTTATGGTGAATTTTTGAAAAAAACTTTTTCCTTATGTCCGCGTGCGCTAACTCTTGCTGAAAATCTCAGAAATTCTTTAGTCACTTTGTCGTAATTTTTGCACCGTTTTCTATTAGCCGTTACATAAAGTTTTATATATGAAAATGTGTGCAATTTCATGCAGAATACAACAAAAAATAACTTATGGTTGTAGCTTTTATCAGTTTTGAAATATTTTCATATAAATCACGATAAGTGCCAAAATTTCAACCTTTGGTCAACTTAGACTCGACCGAAATGGTCGAAAAATGCAATTGTAAGCTAAAACTCTTACATTCTAGTAATATTCAATCATTTACCTTCATTTCGCAACAAACAAGAAGTCTCTAGCACAATATTTCGATTTATGGTGAATTTTTGAAAAAACTTTTTCCTTATGTCAGCGATATACTCTGCTGAAAATCTCAGAAATTCTTTAGTCACTTTGTCGTAATTTTTGCACCGTTTTCTATTAGTTGTTACAAAAAGTTTTATATATGAAAATGTGTGCAATTTCATGTAGATTACAACAAAAAATTACTTATGGTTGTAGCTTTTACCAATTTTGACCTATTTTCATATAAATCGCAATAAGTGCCAAAATTTAAACCTTTGGTCAACTTTGACTTGACCGAAATGGTCGAAAAATGCAATTGTAAGCTAAAACTCTTACATTCTAGTAATATTCAATCATTTACCTTCATTTTGCAACAAACGAGAAGTCTCTAGTACAATATTTCGATTTATGGTGAATTTTTAAAAAAACTTTTTCCTTACTTCCGCGCACGCTTACTCTGCTGAAAATCTCAGAAATTCTTTAGTCACTTTGTCGTAATTTTAGCACCGTTTTCTACTAGCCGTTACATAGTTTTATATATGAAAATGTGCACAATTTCATGTAGAATACAACAAAAAACAACTCATGGTTGTAGATTTTATCAATTTTGACATATTTTCATATAAATCACGATAAGTGCCAAAATTTCAACCTTCGGTCAACTTTGACTCAACTGAAATGGTCGAAAAATGCAACTGTAAGCTAAAACTCTTACATTCTAGCAATATTCAATCATTTACCTTCATTTTGCAACAAATTGGAAGTCTCTAGCACAATATTTTGATTTATGGTGAATTTTTTGAAAAAAAAATTTTTCCTTACGTCCGCTCTAACTCTGCTGAAATTCTTGTAAGAGCCTGACGGCGTCTCTTCCAAACACGTGTGTTCATGTGTTCGTCGTCCATCGGAGTGGACAAGACAACAAGAGCATCTCGTTTTCTTTCTCTAAAGGAACGCGGTCATAATGTTCCAACGAATCTTCTATATCAAACTGTGTGTATGTTTCTGTTTGTGAAGACGCCAAACATCTCGCCACCCTGATGGACGACGTACACACGAACACACACGTGTTTGGAAGAGACGGCGTCAGGCTCTTACAATCTCAGAAATGCTTTAGTCGCTTTGTCGTACTTTTTGCACCGTTTACTATTAGCCATTACATAAAGTTTTATATATGAAAATGTGGCAATTTTATGTAGAATACAACAAAAAATAACTCATGGTTGTAGCTTTTATCAATTTTGACATATTTTCATATAAATCACGATAAGTGCCAAAATTTCAACCTTCGGTCAACTTTGACTCGACTGAAATGGTTGAAAAATGCAATTGTACGCTAAACCTCTTACATTCTAGTAATATTCAATAATTTACCTTCATTTTGCAACAAACGGGAAGTCTCTAGCACAATACTTCGATTTATGGTGAATTTTTTAAAAACTTTTTCCTTACATCCACAAGCGCTAACTCTGCTGAAAGTCTCAGAAATTCTTTAGTCTCTTTGCTGTAATTTTTGCACCGTTTTCTATTAGCCGTTACATAAAGTTTTATATATGAAAATGTGTGCAATTTCATGTAGAATACAACAAAAAATAACTCATGGTTGTAGCTTTTATCAGTTTTGAAATATTTTCATATAAATCATGATAAGTGCCAAAATTTCAACCTTTGGTCAACTTTGACTCGACCGAAATGGTCAAAAACTGCAATTGTAAGCTAAAACTTTTACATTCTAGTAATATTCAATCATTTACCTTCATTTTGCAAATTTGCAACAAAGGAGAAGTCTCTAGCACAATATTTCGATTTATGGTGAATTTTTGAAAAAAAAAAAACTTTTTTTTACGTCCACGGGTTACGAATTCATGCATCATTTTGTGATACTATTTTATCTGTGTTGCTTTGATCATTTTACAATTTGTTATATACCACAATCATCGCAATTTAGTGTACAATACAATGAAAAAAAAAAAAAAAACTCATTAGCTTTAACCGGTTTCCTCACAGCACGATTTGTATACAATTATATATGAAAATTTTTTTTTCACGGTCATGTATTCCAATATTTATATATGATATTTTTTTTCATTTCTGATGGTTGCATATTAAACTTTAGGCAATGAGAAAAAAAGGAGCCAAAAATGAACTCTTAATCTTAAAAACCAAGCATGCTGTGATTTAAAAAAAAAAAACCTTTCTTTCCACTTCGGCGCTAACTCTCAAACCCCGCCGGTATACGGCAGACACTTTTGTAAATAGAGGCTTGGCCTTTAAGGGTTAATCACACTTTATTAAGGGATATTAACTGTATCACAACTTGTAATAAACTACCTAGTGCATAACGAGGCATAAAGTGGTAGTAAACAGACCAACATACAAGTAAACACATATTTACTTAGTCAAAGTTTCAACCAATGATATACAATAGCCTGAGCTCTAATGTCAAGCTATCAATGTATTTCGGATGATGTTGGGACTAAATAAATTTTCATATGCCATCCAAAATAAATAACAGTGCTTGTAAATTATCTTTACAAGCACTGCACACAACACAGACTTAGATGAAATATTAATTAAACTTTTAACATAAAAGTATCATAATGCAGTAAAAACTATAGCTACTTGTTCAGCATAAAATTAATAAGTACACATATGCAGTACATGTGGTAGTTTTCATTACAGGTAGTGTCGAGTTACGATAATTCGACTTACGATAATTTGCTTTTACGATGGGGTTAGCAATTAATATCGATACGACAATATTTTGAAAAAAAATATGTATTTTTAAATTTTGCAGGCGACTGGCGCAGGCAACAACGTACAATCAGGCAGCGTACGGTGTATGATATGTTGGCCCGAGAGGCTGGAATAGGTACATTAATTCAATGAGCTGACCTCACTTGCTCTCGTTATCTCGGAAGTTAAAATAGGCCAGTGTTCGTTTGCAACTTTTTGTGCGTTTGTAAATACAGGTAGTGCACGCGTGACGATAATTCGAGTTTACGATGGAGTTAGCAATTAATACCGGTACAACAATATTTAGAAAATATTTTTAAATTTCGAGCAGGCACAGGCAACAGCATACACTACAGTTGCCGTAGAATCAGGCAGCAAGAGAGACCAACTTACAATAGACCAACTTCTTTTTCTCCATCTCTTTATTCCATCTTCTAGTTAAAAAAGTAAGAGAATGATAAAAGTATTGTTAGTAACCTTATACTCTTGCGAAAATGTGTACAGCCATAAACAACCTAACGAGACTCTGTTGTTTTGCTAATAACCGAATCGGATAACAACTGTTTTGCTTGTATTTCAACCATCGTACGCTTAAACAATTATCGTAGTTATGTTAAAAATGACGTTAAGTACTGGTATGTTTTTACACTACCCTTATCCGTTTTGGAGAAAAGATCGGCAAGGAAATATACTGCTACAGTAAATTTAAACTGCAAGTTGGAGTTGAAGCTGAGAAAAGAATGTTCAAGCTGCTAATGACTATAAATTATCTGCATTGGCAACATGGATGAAACTCGACAGCAAATAAAATTGAAAAGTATTTCAATCAAAACTACTGGGCATGAAAGAACACACATTACTGCTGTTTTCATGCCGATAAAAGATAAATATGAAAAGCTCGTAGTATGATGATGATGAAATCAAGAGAAAATAGCGAACGAAATCTTGATTTTTTTTTTTTTTACACAAAACAAACGGCCAGCCACCAACGTCATCTATTACGGAAAAAATGGCTAAATTAATTTCACAACGAGACATATTTAAGTTATATTTCGACTTAAAAACACTTTGTATGACAAAAAATATATATGTCCCTTATAAATAAAGTATCTAGGAGATTCATTTACGCTAACTAGAAGCAAGAAATGGCCTCTGAACTGAGTTAAATGCGGCGAAAATTAAAGACCGCTTGATCGATTCCAAACCAAAACATTTGATCGCTATGATCGGAATTTATAATGCAAAAGCAATATAAGAATATTTACGATTGGATACAGTGTAGTAAAGCATAACTTTTTAAAAGATCCATGGAAAAGATGCACATTCGTTATTTTGATGTTTGTATAATACATTGTTATGTGAAAATAGAATACAGTATAAAGTAGGCTAGGCTACCGTATATGATATACGAAAGTGCAGGCTAGGCCTTGTTTGTTATTTAGTTTCTCTTTATACTGACTTATCATGTCAATCTGCATTGAACCTGCAGAATTAGCTGACACTATACCATATATGTATAAAGTATACTGTGTAGTGTAGGCTAGGCTACCATATATGTATAGATGGTACTGATTACCCTAGTGTAGGCTAGGCCATATTCGAGTTACGATTTTTTCAACAAACGATGGGTTTTTTGGAACCTAACCCCATCATAAGTAGGGGAATACCTGTATATTATCCATGACTGTATTTAACACATCACAGGACCTTCCTCTAAATTTATAATAGCATAATGATACATAACAAGAGAAGGAAGGCAAAATGAGAGTTTTCACATGATTGCCTACATTACCAGGTCTTGGGTCTGTTACTAAATAATTTTGTTACTTGTCAGGAGGTCAGACACCCCTAACTGTCAGTTAAATTGAGGTGCCAGTACATTCTTTCCGCTACTGAATGTAGAATTCTTAAAGTTCTCCTTTTAACATTTCTGAAAATTCAAGAAAGAAAAAAACAAAATTGAATCAAACATTTTGCTGAACATTTGAATATGAAATGGACAGTAATCACTTACTTGAAGTACTTTCCTTTGTATCATTTTCTTCTGTAATGATGAGTTTACCAGTTTTTGAGTCAACTTTGAAGCCTGAGTCTTCCTTGCCATTTTCAAGCCTCTTAGTGTTTGATGCTTTGAGGATCGGTCGCTTTGAAACCATTGCTTTACCAGCTGATGCATCCAGAAGGTCCACAATTTCATCCTGAAAATATCAGAGGGAGGTATAATTTGTGCCATACTTTTCCCCTTTGAGAAATAAAGAATATTTATATGTGGTTAATAGAGATTAAAAATTAATAAAACACATCCTTTCAGTAAAATAAAACAAGCAGTTTACACTTAATACAAAAATGACAGATTTTTAAAGTAATTTGTATTTTTTTTAACATACAAACCTGAGGTCTTTACATTTGGGATTAACTTTCAGTGAGCTGGGGAACCGGCTGTTAAACTTTTGCAAGGTGGTTATGGTAATAGCTACTGATGCTAAGGGTGGAAGCACTGCCCACCAAGTCGGTGCGCATTCAATTCTGCGCAGTTTACCTTTTGGCCCACGTAAGAGAATGAGGGGTGGTAAGAGATGGGCCCTTTATGTAAAGACCTCAGGTTTGCATGTTAGGAAAAATACAAATTACTTTGAAAATTTTTTATTTGTTCCTACACAAAATACAAACCCTTGGTCTTTACATATGGGAGATTTGCTTTTGGAGGGAGGATTCTGAGTAAATCTCTGAACTGACTGATAGTTCGGCTCCCCAGGGTACTCTCTTTCTGGTCATGAAAGAGCAAAGGAAGGAGACCATACTTCTGATCTATTGAACAAGAGAGATGTTCAATTGCCAGACTTTTGGGCATTTCAAATTAATGGAACATAGTATCCTTGATTCAAAAAGGTTTGGATGAATCCACAGTGTCAGAGACTATAAAGCTAAGAATAACTAACTGGTTTGTTCATAGTCAGTCCCTCTCTTCCCTTGCTAGAGAGAAGGAAGGATTTGCATCTACTATTCCAAATGGAGCTAGATTATAGATAGGATACTCAGTCACCTCGATCACCTGCATGCATGCCTGTCCAGCATGTGATGGCTCGTTCACTGTTCCTCTGCCCACTGGAAGAGGAAGGATGACAGGAGAAATCCATCTGCACAGGTAAGTAGTTCGACCCTGACCTTACCCAACCCAGGGACCTTACCCAGCTCGACCATTCTAGCACAGAATTTAAACAGTTAATATGGCGTCTTCTCATCCCTCTCATGTTTAATTTGCCGCTGCAAACCCGGTGACTATTATTGATTTGGTGAAATTATGTGACAATGAAAATGAATTGCATTTGTTTCTGACGAAAAGTGGCCTTTTAGGCAATTTTAGTGATCTGTGTGAACAGTGGTTAGGATAGTAAATCGTCGATAACTAGATGTTAGGGGCACAATTTCCCCCCTTGTAACCCGTGGTTAGCGCGTGCAGCACGATATTACCGCCTGCCAGAATATATGTGCCTGCCAGGAATCAGTCAAAAAGCGGATAAGGCACGCAGCGCTGTTCTGCCCCGCCAAAACTATGATCAGATTTGTATAAAAATGACCGCTAACAACCACCGGCTCCACAGATTTTGTCTGTCCGCCATTTTTGTTGTGTACCGTTCTGCCAGTTCTCTTGTCAGAGCTTACTGCCATCTAGTGGTAGGTTCTGACTAGAAAACTGGCCAAACGCAGGGTTGCCCGGGTAAACCATAGCTGCTTTGAGGAGGCTACTCCCAATACAGCTTCCCCTTGCAGGCCCACACCTTACGCGAGATGCAACCTGTCCCCCGATTGCTGGGTGAACTACATGACCCGTCGAACACCCACCACAGGACCCAAGGAAAAGGTGTCCAAGGACCTATGGGCAATGTCCCACGGTAAAAGGAGATGAATGTGAACTGCATGATTACATTCCATCCTAGGTATGCTCGTTTGATCATCCCACTAGTCAGAGAAATGAAATGTGGACACTGTTTCTCGGCCAACTCAAAGCTAATGAACGAGTTGTTGGCTGAAGATCTAGTCTTTAAGGAGGCAACATAGATGTCATACTGTCATTGGAACCACAGGACCATAGAAGTGGAATGACCAATCTCACTGATCATCTTCAAAACATACAGAATGGTGAAAGACGTAAGCCTCTGGATGTAAAAGGATACTAAAGACATCTTGCTTGTTCAACAATGCAAGAAGACAGAGCAGAACAGAGTCAACTTCAGTAAGATGAAAAAAGGACTCTGATCAAACTTCTCCAGAGGTTGAACAAATTTCCTGAAGTCAAGGTGCCCAGATCAACTGTCCTTATCTTCTGACTTTATTGATTGAACTGTTAGTAATTACAACCATCTTGCTTCGGATGTATCTGGTTGGCCACTGTACTGAATGTTCTACTGTCGACTCATGTATCTGCACTGCAATAGAGTAGATGAAAGGACACTAGGCCCTTTGTTGACCATGGCACTACCGTGTGTCAATGCTATCACCCCGAGGAGTGTCTATCTTTGGATCTTGAGACTCTTGAAAGTCTAAAAAGAACAGTGCTCAAGTCCCAAGAAAGGAAGTAGGAGACTGCTGTCCTGGTCAGTGTTTTGAGGGATGAAAAATCTCTAGAGGATAGAATAACCATGGCACTACCTTGGTGCCTTTGCTATCATAAGAGTGCTTATTTGGACCTTGAGAATCCTGACACTATCTTAAGATCCAAATAACATTCTCTCCCTCTTGAGTTCTGGTAATTGAAGCAGCAGCAGCTACTGCTTACATCTCCCATATCTTCCACTCCTCACAGGGGGAATGTAACTAAATAAAGTCAAAAGAAATGGAGCTCCTAGACACCACTTCTTGGCTGAGTCAGAACCAAAAACAAGTTGTCAGCTCTTAGTTTGGAGGTGAAGTCCTAAGTGATAACGCAAAAGGCCTTCAGGCACTTGGTAGCCATTAGGGTCCTTAGAAACGGAATGCTCAAACAATGTTGATCTCCCGATGAATCAGGCAGAATAACAGGAAATTGTAAGCCCCAAGACTTGAATCATGGATACGAAAGATGTCTCCTAGACACCAACAGCATCTGAAGTTCCTAGGAGGTCACTTATTAAAGTACTGACTAGCCCTGTTTCTAACCAACGATGCGAAAGACATCTAGACATCAACAGCCTCCAGTGTTCCCAGAAGGTCACCTATCCAAGTACTGACCAGACCCAATCAATGCTAAACTTAGCTGACTAGATGAGAAGCGATATTTTCAATGTGGTATGGTCGATGACTGATATGCCCATGGTCCATAAAGACAGAGCCAAATAGTAACAGCTTCGGTGTGTCAAGATTGAAGGACTAATCCGACTGACTTCAACTGACCAATTCTTCGAAACAACGAGGTGTCTAGACCCATTGTCTCTAACACTGACTCTAGTGACCAAACCTGTCTGTCATACATCCATCATCCTCGAATGTGTCTGGTTGACCACTGTGCTGAGCGTGCTACTGCAAACGTGCAACTGTACCGTCAATTGAGGAGAGGGGGAAAAATGACATTTTTATGATAAAATGATGTTTCATTATACTTATAAAAACACTGTAAAAGCTTTTATCTCTTAAAATTCGACACGTCCGAGATATAAATTTTCAAACTTTGTTTGGAACACTGATATAATTGGCGGGAGACCCAACCCCACCGGATGCCGGTGGGGGTGGCGTGGAAGGCGACATACCCAGTAACCCAGGTCAGTTTCAATCTCGGCATACACAATTAGTGAAAGCCTGAGCTAACATCTCCATCTGCGGGGAGGAGGAGGCCTTTAAGTTACAGTGTTTTGGTAAGTATAATGGAACATTTTATCATAAAAATGTCATTTTCATTATAATGACTTAGCAAAACACTGTAAAAGCTGATTCCACATTTAAGGTGGAAGGGCAGGGGATGAGGTATCAGTTATCGAAAGGTTATACATTATAAAAAGGGACAAACTCTAAACATGGGCATCCTATGGATCCCTACCAACAAAAGGTAGAGTCACCTTACCTGGTAGATGGGCTTTTGCAGGGAGGTACTGCTGCTGGTTGAAGCTCCACTACCTGCAGAGGCATTGGGCGTAAGCACTGCTAGCTACTCTGCTCCATAACAACCCAAGTAGTCAGGGAAGACTGACTAAGACAAGGGGTGACTTTCCCTGCTCTTGCCTGAGCAATTGGAAAGCAACCAGACTGAAAACGGGCCTCACCGCCTAACCAAAAAACTAGCTAAATACATCCCCCTTCTCTATACCCTCAGCAGCTCAACTAGAATGGAGGGTACTCCAGGTGAACTGAGCACCCCCAGCTTCCCTTTAACTCAGCAACCATAAAACCACAAGGGGAAGGTAAGATAAAGAACCTACCCCCCTAGTGTGTTCCCCCTAAAACCAAGCCAGCTACAGATACGGGACCTAACGCAAACAGGTCCTGATACGCAACTTCGACCTCCCTAAGGTAGTGAGACGCAAACACTGATTTCGACCTCCAGAAGGTGCTCTGTGTGATCTGCGAAAGTGACTTATTATGACGGAAAGCCACTGAAGTTGCTATTGAGCGCACTTCGTGAATGTGAGACTTAACTAGGCATGCGTCCTCTTCGTTAATGTGTCTGTGCGCCTCTAAAATGAGTTCCTTGACGAAGAAAGCAGGGGCATTTTTGGATAAAGGTCTGGTTGGGTCTTTCACTGAACACCAAAGGTTAGAGGAACCTCCTCTGATGTTGGCCGTTCTGGCTAAGTAAGCGTTGATAGCTCTAACAGGGCACAAAGAAGCCTCCAATTCTTGAGGGCCAGCCACTTCGGAGAGGTTCTGAATGGTAAAGGACTGAGGCCATGGGTTGGAAGGAGACTCGTTCTTGGCCAGAAAATTCAAGGTGAAAGAACAAACCTTGTGAAAAACCCACTTCCTTGTCAATGGCCTGTATTTCACTAACCCTCTTTGCCGTTGCTAAGGTAACCAGAAAAAGGGATTTCTTAGTGAGGTCTCTAAGAGAAAGATCTTGTAAAGGTTCGTACCTTGGAGACATCAACCACCTCAAAACTACATCTAAATTCCAGGCAAGGGAAGGTTTTGGGGTCTTAGCTGTGTCTAAGGACTTGAGGAGGTCTGACAAGTCTTGGTTATTTGATAGGTCTAACCCCCTATGGTAGAAGACGGAGGACAGCATGGCTCTGTAACCTTTGATGGTTGATGGCATCAATTTTCTTGAATCCCTTGAGTAAATGAAAAAATCGGCCAGTTGAGTTATAGACGTTGAAGAGGAGGAGATACTATTTTTTCTACACCAATTCCTGAAGACTGTCCACTTGGACTGGTATAATTTGCTAGAGAAGTCCCTTCTGCACCTCGCAATAGCCTCTGCAGCCTTGCTTGAAAAACCTCGCGCTCTGATGAGCTTCCTGACAGTCTGAAGCCTGTCAGAGTGAGAGTGGACAATCCTGGTGGAACTTCATTAGGTGGGGTTGTCTGAAGCGACTTCCTTTGAGGAAGAAGCAGGGAAGTCTGTCAGGAGATCTAGCAGGTCCGGGAACCACTCCTTCCTTGGCCAGAACGGGGCAACGAGGATTAGTTCGACACACTGATGGAATTTCACTTTGTTTGTCAGTTGCCTGATGAGCCCGAAAGGAGGAAAGGCATAGGCAAACAGGTTCGTCCAGTATAGGAGCATGTCGTCCACCAAGTGAGTCAGTGGGTCTGGAACTGGCAAGCAGAACACTGGGAGACGATGGTTCTTGGAGGTAGCGAAGAGATCTATTATGGGAGTGCCCCATAAATTCTACAGATCTAGGCACACTTGTGGGTGCAGGGTCCACTCCGTAGGGAGAGTCTGGTTTCAATGGCTGAGTTGGTCCGCCAGAACATTCAGCTTTCCCTGCACAAACTGAGGGAACACGACCACCCTGTTGCTGTCCGCCCACAGAAGAAGGTCCCTCACAGTTTTGAACAGGGAGAATGAATGGGTACCTCCGTTTCCGAATGTAAGCTAGAACCGTTGAGTTGTCGGCGTTAACAGCGACTGCTTGGCCTGAGACGTGGGTCGAGAAGTCCTGGAGAGCGAGGTGAATGGCCAACAGTTCCTTGGCGTTGATGTGGAGCTTCTTCTGTTCATTTGAACAAACTCCTGACGTCCCGAGGTTGCCTAGATGTGCTCCCCACCCAACATTGGACGCATCTGAGAACATCTGCAGAGATGGTTGTCATGGGAGGAGATCTAGACCCTCCGAAAGCCTTTCCGGTGATTTCCACCAGAGAAGATGCCTCTTGACGTCGGGGGGAATGTTGAAGATCATGGAGTCCATTCGAGTCCACCTGTCCCAAGAGTCCCTGAGGAAAAACTGTAAGGGTCTCATGTGCAGACGGCCTAACTTGACGAATTGCTCCACCGATGACAGAGTTCCCAGGAGAGCCATCCACTGACAGGCGGAGCAACCGTCCAGGAGGAGAAACTTCTCCACCGTCTGAAGGCAGGAGGAAACCCTTTTGGGGGACAGAAAAGCCTTAAAAGCTAGACTGTCCAGAGTCATCCCAAAATAAAGAATCCTCTGTGAAGGAATTAAGCTCGACTTTTCCATGTTTATCAGAATCCCTAAGTCTCGAGCTAACCTTAGGGTTCTGTGAGGGTCCTCCATGCAGCGGTCCCTTGATGATGAACGGAGTAGCCAGTCATCGAGGTACAAGGAGATCCGAACTCCCTCCAGGTGGAGCCAATGACTTATCAGGGCGAGAATCCTGGTGAACACCTGCGGGGCTGTCGACAGGCCGAAGCAGAGGGCCTGGAACTGGTAAACTCTGTCCTTGAAAACAAACCGAAGATACCTCCTGGAGTCTTGATGTACTGGAATGTGGAAATAGGCATCTTCCATGTCAAGGGTCACCATCCAATCCCCTCGAGTTAGAGCCTGAAGAATGGAGCGGTTCGTTTCCATGGAAAACTTGGTTTTCACTAAGTACAGATTGAGAGCGCTTACGTCGAGAACTGGCCTCCAACCCCCTGATGACTTGGGGACTACAAACAGGCGGTTGTAGAAACCTGGGGCTGACACGTCCTGTACTTCTTCGATGACCGTTTTCCCTAAGAGAGACTGGACTTCTGTCTCTAGGGCCGAAAACTTGACTGAGCCTCCTGAGTATGCTGTCAAGGAAATGGGAGAAGTGGAGAGGAGGAGGAGGTTGGGCGAACGGAAGGCAGTAGCCTAGCTGGAGCACTTGCATCACCCACTGATCTGCACCTCTGTCTCTCCATTCCTCCCAAAAGAGGCTGAGTCTGGCCCCCACTGGTGCATGGAGGACAGGGTTCCTACTTATTGGCAGGACGACCTTGTGGCTTCGAGGAGAACTTGTGACCCCTGGAGTTGGAGCGGGACCTTGAGTAAGGTTTGGGCCTGGAGTTACGAAACGGATGTCTGTTAAGAGGAGATACCATCTTGGTCAAAGGAGCAGGAGCAGGCCTCGGTTTGGTGGAAGACATAAGACAGGATGTGTGATGACGCCCTCTTATCCATGGCTGAAAGGACGTCTTTCACTACTGCTTCTGGGAAAAGGCCCTCCTTGTCAAAAGGTGCGAACATCAACGCCATTTTCTGCAAAGAAATCACAGCCTTAGATAAGAAAGAGCACCAAGTCTCCCTCTTCTTCAGAGTGGCCATGGCGAAGAGGGAGGAAAGTTCGCCTGCCGCATCATGGATAGCAATGTCGGTGCAGGAAAGGAATCCTGTGATTCTCTCCAAGACGTCTTCGGCGACATTAGCCTGCTCAACCTGTTTAAAAATAGCTCCCATTGACCAATCGAGAAAGCTGACAACCTCTAGGAGCTTGTAGAGGTTCAACATCCTGGGCAGAAAAGAAGGTCTTGGCCGCCTCAAAGGAAATGCGTCTTGAAGGGTCCACAAGGGAGCCAAAGTCCCCTTGTGCTGAAATTGCAGAGCCCAGTGAAGGAGAAGTTCCTGTGCTGTAATAATTTTGCCACCTTTTCGACAGCTTCGAAGGAGGGTATGCAAACGACGATTTACCCGAGGATCTCTTAGCTTCCAACCAAGCCTCTACTTCCTTTAATGCTTTCTTGGAGCCAGTGGAGAGTACTAATTTGGGAAGGGAAGTGGCAGTACATTGTTTTCCCAGACGCAACGTGGAAGTCGGGGAGGAGGGGGCTGTCGGCTGAAAATGTTGAGGGTAAGACTGCAGCAGAAAGCTGAGTAGAGAAGCGTAATGAGAAGAAGGCACTGAGTTAACGGGACCTTCCTCTTCACCAGAAAGAATCAGTTCCGTGCCAAGATCGTCCAGGAGTTGAGGAGGAACAACTTCTTGACCCCCAGGAATACCAAGGACTTTGCGGACTACCTTTTCTAGCTTCTCTTCCAGCAGAATAGACTCCTGGGAAGGCGAGGATGAAGCCAAAGGAGCAGACACTTCCTGTGTAGGAGGAGGAGGAGGAGAAGAGGCCCGGGCACTTGAAGCAGACCTTTTTGGAGAGGGCTAGGCATCTTGACTGCCCTAGGTGACCTGGGAGGGAGCATCTGAAATGTATCTTCTTGATCGGAACCCCACACTGAGTAACCAGGTATAGGGCTAGCTGTCCTTTTCTTAAAGAGTTTAGTAACCCTAGGGCAGGAATTATCAGAAGATTGCCTCTTTAAGGGTCGAGAGGCATGATCCCACTTGCGATGACAAGGAGGGGATCTGAAGAGCTGGAAGATGAAGAGACTGAAGATGAACTGCTGCTACTCTCACCTGAAGAACTTAACCTTAGGTAGTGCTGCTTCGGCGACGACCGTCTTGGCGAAGATTCTGGGGACACGATCCTGCGATGCGGCGATGGTGAGAAGATCGGGCGTCGATGGAGAAACACTACGCGAACTTGGCGCGCCCGACCCTCTGGGGCCTTGCAAGATTCACTTTTGCGGCTCCTGAAGCTTTCGGCGCTTCAACGACGAGTCAAGCTTACTACTTTCACCACCAGGGCTAAGGCTTTCCTGTGCATTTAGAGGACGAGCCTGCTCGTGGGCAAAGAATTTCTGACCTTTTCGCCAGCGCCGGACTGTCTTCTAGCCTCAGAAGGCGAGCGGGACAGCTGCCTTTGCTCAAAAGAGTCAGAAAAACGAGCAGACTCGCCTGAAACACGATCACGAACAACCACATTGTTATCACCAACACTGATGTCATCACCAACGCTAACGCCTGGACTATGGCACGAGCGCACTAAACTTAAGACCGACTCCATGAAACCGTTCATTTGCGCTTCCATTTGATTTCTGAAAAGAACGAATTCTGATTTATCAGCCTTGAGGCTGGGCTTGGCTTTAGGGAAAACATACTGGGAAGCTGGTGAAGAAGAGGGGGGAATATGAGGAGGGGAAAGAGCAGTGGTAGAGGAGGGGGTAGGAGAGGAGGAAAGAACAGCCGGTAAGGACATGACACCGATGCCACCAGCGAAGAAGATAGCCTAGCTTCCTTACGCTTAAACACTTTCCTATCCCTATCCTTAACCAGCTTTACCTGATGGGAACTGTACGTTTGTCAAAACTCCTGACTCCATTCCATACACTCACTGCACGTGTTCTCTTGGGAACACTCCTGACCCCTACATGCCGTACACAAAGAATGGCGGTCGTACTTAAGTTTGACCAGTTTGGAAGAGCACAAATTCCCTGCACAAACTCTGGATCCAGAGAAACTGGAATCTGACATAGCTACCAAATTCACAGAGCTACGCTAGCTAGATTAATAAAACAGAATATTGAGTACTTCACCAAGGAGAGACGGCTGAAAGAAGTGCAACGAGATGAATGAAACCAAACAGTTTGAGACGGACGGACGCGCGAGATCGTTCTGTCGCCGAGATTGAAACTGACCTGGGTTACTGGGTATGTCACCTTCCACGCCACCCCCATCGGCATCCAGGGGGGTTGGGTCTCCCACCAATTATATCAGCATTCCAAACAAAGTTTGAAAATTTATATCTCGGACGTGTCGAATTTTAAGAGATAAAAGATTTTACAGTGTTTTGGTAAGTCATTATAATGAAACTTGCTAGGTCAGGCAGGATGTATCCTCATACCACTGAATACAAACCCTTGCCCTGGAAACACAAAGAAACCTGCCTTGTCTCCAGCCTCTCAATCTATACAACATCTGAAAGGCTAATACATTACAACATTCCAAGAAATTGTGTTGTCGAAAATAAAAACATTGTTCATGAAAAAGCATCTTAGAACAAAGAGAAAAAGAACGTCTAAGGGGGAAGTTCTTAAAAACGAGGTTGAGAAGATGTCTAAAAATAGAACAGTTGGTCCCCAACTCTCCACAGTTATGTGACAGTAAAAGAATACAGAATACACAAAAACAAACACCAAGGAGGAAGGGTTGGGTTTGTGTAAATATGAAAAGGCAACAAAAACTAAGTAAAATGATATACAGGCAGTCCTCGGGTTACGATGGGGTCGGCTTACGATGCTCTTCAAAATTTACTCAGCAAAATTTATTTCCTGGTTACAATGCATGTCCCAGAGTTATGACGCCGATCCGACGGAAGAAATATGGCTCCAAAACGGCAGAATGGTCAAAATTTGGAGTTTTTTTATGAAAAACTCAATAAGAATGCAGGTTACATCATTTTCAAGACAGCCAAAGGATTAAAAGTGAGGTTTTCTTATGATTTTTGACGATTTTCGGGTTTTGACGCGGCACTGGAACAGAACCCGTCATAAACCTGGGACTGCCTGTATAAGAAGAAGTGCTCCAACTTATATAGGCTAAAACGAGTCAATAAGGCTACAAGCAAGAATGAGTGAATATATCATTAGGGAAACATAGAAAAACATATTGAAATGTTTCAATATATCAATATACAATAAACCCCTGTATTTGCCGGGGATGCGTACCACAACCCCTCCCCCCCATGAATAGCTAAAATCCACGAATACTTAGAACCCTTCTAAAGACACTTAGAACTGCCTATTTTGATAGTTTAAAAAAAAAAAAACACTAAATATGCTTATACAGGTATTATCCTACTTACAATGGGAATAGGTTAAAAAAAAACCATCGTTTGTTGGAAAAAACGCATCTTGAATATAGCCTAGCCTACACTAGGGTATTTGGTGCCATATAGGCATATATGGTACCCTAGCCTACATTATAAAGTGTACTCTATACATAAACAGTATAGTAATTATTAATATCAGCTAATTCTGGAAGTTCATGCAGTGATTAAGATAATTCAGAACAAAGAGAAATTGAATAAAAAACAAAAATTAGCTTAGCCTACACTATGGTATATATATATATATATATATATATATATATATATATATATATATATATATATATATATATATAATATATATATATATATATATATATATATATATATATATATATATATATATATATAATATATATATATATATATATATATATATATATATATATATATATATATATATATATATATATATATATATATATAATATATATATATATATATATATATAATATATCATATATATATATATATATATATATATATATATATATATATATATTATATACATATATATATATATATATATATATATATATATATATATATATATATATATATATATATATATATATATATATATATATATATATATATATATATATATATATATATATATTATATACATACATATATATATATATATATATATATATATATATATATATATATATATATATATATATATATATATTATATAGTATAATATATATATATATATATATATATATATATATATATATATATATATATATATATATATATTATATAGTATAATATATATATATATATATATATATATATATATATATATATATAATTAGTTGTATTCTTCTCAATCATTTAAGATAAAATATTACGATGCACTCCACAATGAAGATGAAGGAGAAACCAGAGAAAAGGAAATAGAGTTACATTACACTGTACTCTATATTCACATATAATACCATATTATACAAACATCAATGTCAGTGAATATGCATCTTTTCCATGGATCTTTTAACATGTTATGCTTTAATTCACTGTATCCAATAATATTGTATATATTCTTATATTGCTTTCGTATTATAAATGGTGATCACAGCTATCAGTGTTTTGGTTTGGAAATTGATTATGCAGTAAGTTTATTTCACCATATTTAACTTGGTTCAGAGCACTTTTCTTGCATCTAGTTAGCATAAATGAATCTCTAGATACTTTATTTATATGGGGCAAGGTTATTTTTCAAGTGTTATTTTTCATTGGCCGTTTGGGGGCATGTTTGTTTTGTGTAAAAAAAAAATCAAGATTCCGTTTGCTATTTTCACTTAATTTCATCATAATACGAGCTTTATGTATTTATCTTTTATCGGCGTAAAAATAGCAGTAATATGTATTCTTTCACATCCAGTAGTTTTGATTAAAGTACATCCTCTCCAATTTTAATCAAGGTCAAGTTTCATCCATGTTGCCGATGCACGATAATTTATAGTCATTAGCAGCTTGAACATTGTTTTCTCAGCTTCAGCTACAACTTGCAGCTTAAATTTAGCAGTATATTTCCTTGCTGATCTTTTATCCATACTGATTAAGGGTATAATGTAAAAATATATCAGTCCTATTCTACTTAACGTCATTTGTACTATAACTACAGTAATTGTACTACCGCACGATGGTTGAAATACAAGCAAAATGGCTGGTGTTATCTGATTTGGTTATAAGCAAAACAACAGCTTCTCGTTCGGTTGTTTGTGGCTGTACGCATTTACGCAAGAGTATAACGTTACTAACAATACTTTTATCATTCTCTTTTACTTTTTTAACTAGAAGATGGGATACAGAGATGGAGGAAAAGAAGTTGGTCTATTGTAATTTGGTCTCTCTCGCTGCCTGATTAAATATTTTATAAATGTTGTCGTATTGGTATTAATTGCTTACCGCATCATAAAATGGAATTATCCAAAGGTGAATTATCATAACTCGAGCACTACCTGGGTACCTGAGTATTTTAATAGTTTTACCACAAAAAGTGCATTTAGTCATGAAAATTATATTAAGATACAGTAATTAGTGAATATTTCTCAGTGAAAAATACTGTGAATGGGCGAATTTTCAGCGAATAATGCATATATATGTTCCATAGAGAAATCTGCAAATAGGTGAGTCTGCGAATCGTGAGACTGCAAATGGGGGGTTTATTACACACAAAGTATAAACAAAAAATATACACAATATATCAAAGAAACAATTACATTCAAACACAGAAGAGAGAAGTCAAACGGCAAGTCAGAGAAAAGAAACGTACGTCTAAATGAGACAGTGGCCAAAAGTAAACTGCATAGAATTGAATGGGCACCAACTTGGTGGGCGGTGCTTCCACCCTTACCATTGGTGGCTATTACCATAACCACCTTGCAAAAGTTTAACGGCCAGTTTTCCAGCTTGCTGAAAGTTAATCTCATATGTAAAGACCAAGGGTTTGTATTTGTGAAAGGAACAATTTGCCACTCTCATCTGAGAAATTACAAGAGGTTTAAAGGTTCATTAAAATGACAATTTAAAAAAAAAGAGGCAATATATAATTCTTATAACACACAGTAGTTTCCTTGCATCTATTAGAAAGTACAGTGCCCGTTTTTACGTGTTTCACATTTCCGCGTTTCATTTTGTTGTGGATTTTTGTGGAACACATCATTCATTTGTCTGCAGGGGAAATTTCACCAATTTGTGGATTTTTCTTTGGGCCATATCCCTAAAATTATCAAAAATTCGCTTTCTTTCGTATAGCAACAGTGTATTCACTAATTACTATATTTTTTCATTACAATATATGTATACTGAGAGAGAGAGAGAGAGAGAGAATGATGGCACAAGAATTTTTAATAAATTTATAGATGGTGAGGACTAACCATGTTTGTATGATACATAAATGATTTACCTAATAATAAGTACTAATTTTCAAATAATAATAATAATACTATAATTAAATAATTTATGCATTTCTATAGTAAATTATGTGAAATTGTAAACAAACAAAAATACATGTTCCCAATCTTTTCCAAAGCTCTCAAGTGAGGGGGGAGGTTGGACCTGTCATATATGTCAAATATCTGACTGTGACCCTTGCTGTCAGATATCTGACATGTATGACAGATCCAACCTCCAATCACCCACCCCCCTCACTTAGAGCTTTGGAAAAGATTGGGAATATGTATTTGTTTGTTTAAAATTTCACAAAATTTACTATTGAAATGCATAAATTTTTAAATTACAGTATACAGTATTATTATTAATTATTATTATCATTGTGGTTGTTGTTGTTGTTATTCTTCTTCTTCTTCTCTAAAGGGTCCACAATAATATAGTTGTTAAAGGCTCAAGTAGAATTTTATAAAACCTTTTGAACCCTTCTCTGGGTTCATCTTCAGAGAAGGGTACAAAAGCTTTTATAAAATTCTACTCGAGCCTTTAGCAATTATATTATTGTGGACCCTTTAGAACATTTGTGAACTCTCGTGACAGAGAGTTTTTCTCCCACTTATTATTATTATATGTTGCCCATTTGGTCGTTAAATAAAATAGCTACGAATGATACTGAAAATCTCTCTCTCTCTCTCTCTCACATGTATTTTTAAGGGTATAATTTTTAAGATGACTGTGAACAGATATTAATATCATTTCAAAGATTAATTAACACTTACTGTAGTAAATAATTTTTTAAAATACTAACATGACGTAATTAACAAAATTAGCATTCTGTTTGGAGGTATGTACGTGTCCTGTCGATCTAAGCTACCCACATATTTTAGATATGCCATTTACAGTAGTATTATCCTAAAATATGTACCGGTACTGTAAATATCATTTAAATATCATTTTACAACACAGGAAAATATACATAACATATATGCCCAGACCATTACATAAAATATGAGCAGAATGATGTGCAAAGTTACGTAGGCCAAAGAAAACATGCGTGTCTGAATGGTGGGTGATATGTAAGAGTAACAGCTGTAGGCTTGAACTTAATTTTGCAACATGACTTAGATATTATATTAGGGTGGTCTGGGATGATAGTCTGTGGTATATTTCTGTTTGAACTGTGAAGTTTGGCGATGAACTGTTAAAATAGGCATTTATAAGCATTTTACAGGTTGATATGGCCTACTTAAGAGTAACAGTAGTAGGGGAGTACTGTAATGTATATAAGGTTACGTTGGGTGTTTTGGGATGATGATTTGGGGTGTATTTTTGTTCAAGGGATGCAAGGTATTTGGCAGTTTTACGCCAATTATAAGCATTTTTAGTGGGGGGCTTTTGCATTTCTGCTAATTTTGCATTTCCGCAGTAGGTTCTGGAACCTATTCCCACATAAAAATCAGGGAGCACTGTAGTTACAAAATAACAACCACAGCAGCCTAATAGTAGAGCTGATTCGTTACAAAAAAAAACCCTAATTTCCAATGATTATGAAAAACCATGAACACCAATCAATTTAACCTTTAACAGCTGGACATAGTCCTATTACAAATTTTCATATGCCCTTCATGGGAGCAAAGAAAATTTGGACTAGTTTACAATACAGACATAGCCCCAAAACTAATAAAAGGCTGGTGGTTTACTGTCATCCAGGACTTTCTCACTACTATCTCTAAATGAAGGCTCAATATGAGACTCTCGAGCAATGTTAGGAAAATAATTTTCTTCAAGTCATTCCAATTGCATCATTCAGTTTAGAAGGAGAGTTGTGCATCTTAAAAGCTGCAATGGTCAGGGAGATGCTTTAGTGACTAGAATGAATGTAATAATTTTTTCCAAAGATTTTCTGATAAGCTGTTGTTTATCAAGGCACTTGATTCACACAAGATAAGAGAGATCCATAAAACATATGAGATGAAGCACATGTATCTATCTAAAGGTAGAACTGGGAGAAAACCCATCAATTGCACAAAGGAGTAATAAAGCTTGGACAGCAACACTGCAGAGAGGAAGTGCAGATGAAGATGAAGTAAAAGGAAAAAAGTGAGTGCAGCTAGAGGCCAAAAGGTAACTGCAAATACCCTTTAGTAATGCTTACAGTGAATCAACTGAAGTGCACTGATGGTACTACCCCTTACAGATGTTGAGGAAAGAATCTGCACATGACAAAGACTTGATGAACAAATAGAAAGGTTTTCATTACATATACATGCAAAATCATTCCAAAGGATTACCGGCCATAAAACATCATTGCCAATAACTTTCATGTGGTAAGTGTAGTAAACATTTAATTCCACAAGAACCGTTGCTTTCAAACATACTAACTAACCTCTCCCCGTTACATAGGAAACAGGCAGTGGGAAAGACAACTATGCCACCCAATATTATATTCTTATGCAACAAGATAACAAGGTGCTATAGGCATATGCAAAAAGCTTGTAAGCTCTAAAATGAAAGCTTCATGTAGGATGGAAAAATCCGCTTTTGATCCTACATAAGAAGTAGTAAGAACAATGCCTTCATTTAACAAAAGACTTTCTAAAACCCTCATTAATAATACTTGCCTTCTATTATTCATGACTTTCACCAACAAACTGTCACCCACCTCATCTTCTTTAATCCAGGTGCCTTTTTCTTTCTTCTTTGTCAGTTTCCCTTTAGCCTTTTTCCCTTTCCTCTTAAGCATACTGTCATTATCCTCATCGTCATCATCTTCAGGTTCACTATCTATTGCAGCCAAGATTTCATCCAGGCTGTGAATAAAAGTAATAATGATTTTTCAAACGAATTTGAAAAAATGTTCATGGATGAAAGCTCCTTGCTTCTGTAGGGAGTATTAATCCTTATGCTAAATACCTGAACTTTCTTCCACTAACCATGGAATTAATAATTTAACTTTTAGCCTTTATGAATGTCAAAGACCCAATGAGATTCACAATACAAGTGAGTATTTACCAAGCTATCTTTACATACTCAGAAAATGCAAACACAGTACTATGGTCTTTGAGCATTTACAGAGTGCATTAATGAATTTCAAAAATATGAGTTTCTTGCCAAACAATGGCTGACATAAAATTTCAATAACTGTAGTTGTCTCAGGAAATATTAGATTATGTAACTGGTGTCCTCTGTTTTTGTTCTATATGAGAGAGAGAGAGAGAGAGAGAGAGAGAGAGAGAGAGAGAGAGAGAGAGAGAGAGAGAGAGAGAGAGAGAGAGAGAGAGAGAGAGAGAGACTGCAGGGCTCTTGATGGTAAACAGGGAGCTGTTTTATATCAATCTAATGGGAATTATACTGATAATTAGAATAACTAGTAAGCACGAAACTGCAAGCATTTGCCCTTCTAATGTATCTTGTTACTGAAGAGACTTATCAAATTGGACTTCTTGCATAAATTATTTATTCCTGTATGAACATAGTATTTAAAAAAATGAGACATGTAAGTGGGAAGAGACTCAAAGGAATGGATGGCAAGTAAAAAAAGTAATGTAGCTAAGGCCACAGAGACTGTAGGGTCTAAATTGAACCTCTGTAAGTGGGAAGAGACTCAAAGGAATGGATGACAAGTAAAAAGTAATGCAGCTATGGCCACAGAGACTGTAGGGTCTGAACTGAACACTGAACCTCCACAAAGCCCACTAGCCATACCTCTCTTTCTATGGCAATGACAGATCAGTAATGTTGTATAGTCAGTTTCTAAGCCTTCCCTTGACAGCAGTGGGTTAAACTTCTTCAAATATGAAACTTTGTGTAATAATGTTATATATCTCAGGGAATTCATTTCTAATATTAACGTTAAGTTTGTGTAATTTTGACAAGTTGTCAGCTTTGGTAATTTTTTGTGATATAAAATAAACTTGAAAAAATGCAACAATGGCATTTTAATAATGAAGGAATTAATATTTTGTGTGAAAATACGTACAGGTAAGGAATGTAAATTGCCCTTTAAAGGATGAGAACATGCTGACAAGACCCTCAAAACAGACTTGTCAACTAACACATACACTGCACCAGCTATTTCTGTTCACTTTAAAGAGGAAAATCATTGGTTGATGATGTACCAAAGATCTAATTAAACATAAACTCATGAATGTAGAACAAAATTTACGATGACCCCCTCTACTTTGAAAATAAAAAACATTGCTTTTTAATAAATGAAAAATTCTACTACAGTACTGCCATTACACACCTGGTTGGATGTGCTTTAGTTTCAAAGTCATCATCACTATCATCACCATCCTTCTTGGCTTCCCTTTCTCTCTTTTTCCGCGCTGCTGATTTGCGTAAGTTGCGAAGTCTTTTTTGAAGAATGTCATCATCGGATGGGACTAACGCTGAAATGAAAGGGTAAATTAGTGCCATTCCCAAAAAGATAACTTTATGCATCATATTAAATTTTCTCCTTACTAATTTAGTATCTGAGCCTTATCAATGCTTTCATCATTGTATATAGTACAGTATTTTCAAAACTGCTAGTAAATAAGTAAATGAAAAACCAAAATAATTTTAATTTTTGTGGTCAAAGCATAAGATAAGTCATTATCAACAAAACTTACAGATTTTACTCAACCTAAAACACACTACAGCTTCTAATCTTACCCATGGTTCTATCAGCTCCAAATTTCCGCATCAGCCGGTCAAAGATGTCTCTGGTTTTATTTCTGAATTTCTTTTGACAATCAACAACCATACCACACATGGCTTTCACAACCATGTCAACATAATTTGTCATAACTGGTATAGGGAAAACAACGAGGGCAGATTTGATGAACGAAAGACTAGATCCAACCACTTCTCGTGAATGACAAAGAAGCTGTGTGCACATGTTCTCCATAAGGAGATCCAACATATCTGAAGATACAATATCTGAAAGAAAAAAATAATCAGTAAAAAATAAAAGTATTACTTTTCTTGTTTTGCAATGACCCTTAAAAAATCTTACTTTCTGTGGTCTCATACATACATTTAAACTTGGTAGCTACTTCATTATGGAAAACATCTTCCATTGAAATATCAACCCCAGAATATTAAAAAATTCTTTATTTCATGCCTATAATCTTCATTCAATTTTTCTCAACTCGGCAAATCATATAAGACGAAAGCATTCGCATTACGTGATTTATACAGATGGGTCTAAATCCCAACATGGCATAGGATATGCAGCTATATCCCAGAACAAGTCATATCAGTTATCTCTGCCTAATAATGCCTCAGTCTTCACAGCAGAGTTATGTGCAATCGCAGTAGCCATCAAAATTATAAAGCAAGTAACATTCAATAATTTTGTTATTTTTAGCGACTCAAGAAGCGCTATAGAAGCCGTTCAAGGTTACTACTCAAAAAATAATATTGTACAGGAAATTAAATATGAACTCCACAAATTGTATAATGATGGAAAAAATATTGAAATATGTTGGATCCCTGCCCATGTAGGGATTAAAGGAAATGAGGAAGCTGATAATGCAGCTAAAGAAGCAGTCCGCATGGCAAGAACAAATATAAAAATCCCAATTAGTGATTACATAACAGACATAAAAACAATCATTATAAATAAATGGCAAAACATATGGAACGAGGAACCTATAAATAATAAGTTGAAACAGATAAAATCCAGCGTTGGAAAATGGAGCTCATCATGTCAGAGAGAGAGACAAACACAAGTAATTCTGACGCGTCTGCGAATAGGCCATACTCGTTTGACACATGGACACTTGATGAACAGTCCATGTGGCCCTCCTCCCGAATGCCCAGAATGCAAAGTGTTAATAACAGTCAAACATGTGTTGTGCGACTGTCCAAAATATAATCAACAGCGAGTATCAACCTTTGGAAATAAATCAATGGGGGAAATTTTATCAGAATCTTATACATTTTCAGTCATCCCAATTTTATCTTTCATTAAAAAGTGTAACTTGATAGACAAAATATAAATCCAAGTAAATAATGAAAATACAGAAGCCTGTAGGGCATTTAAGAAAAAAAAAAATTGTAATTCTGAATTTTAATTAGATTTTTATGAAATTTTATTTTATTCTTTTTAATCTTTAATTTTTTTTTGTATGCATGGAAACAAGCAAATGTATTTATTGTATACATGCGTTTCAGAGCAAAGCATATGTGTTATACAGTTTTTTTCTTTTAAACTTCATTTTCATTTATTCATCATCATGCGAATGACCTGTTTGGTCCCAGTTCTAGGCCTATGGCCTAGACCTGGCATTTCATCCTAATCCTTCGGGCCAGCCCTATAAGAGCTGATTAGTCAGCTCAGTGGTCTGGTTAAACTATTTTAATAATAATAATAATTCTCAACTCGGTAATACAACACAGAAGTTGATCCATGTCACAGAACTTTGAAGGTGCCTTGGCAGTGTTTCCTGGCAGTATGAGAGTGTTTACCCACTGAGGTTAAGCCTTCAACAACCTCACTGACAATGAGTCATTCTTCTGCTATAGGTGATATTTAATTCTTTGCTTGGCTGGGAAGGAGGTACAGTAATTCATGTGCAATGTGTTCTTATGTCATGAAACAAAATTTTTTTTTAAGCAATTTTTATCTTTCCTAGATACACAAAGCCAAAGCCTTCTATGTGGAGGGTCTCCTGCATGCATGCATAACTGAGGAGAAAATCAATCAGCATATTCCTCACAAGAAGAACAGACATCAATTGACCGAACAATCTACTTAAGTCCCCCTTCACAAAGGTGCTGTTCATGTTTCATCTCAATTAACATGAACAAGGGCAACAAAGACACCACAGACAAAATAAAATTAAAAGTAAAAAATAAAATAGGGAGCAACTCATCCAAATCCAAGATCGCACAAAGGAGACTAGAATGGGCATTTCATTATCCACACCCATATCCACCTCCACCTTTGGTGTACCCTTGTTAACAAGTTATTGGCCAGTTCACACATGCACGCAGAAAACCATCCAAATAAAAAGCAATTGTCTGTATCCCCATAGGAATAAATTCCAATTGATCAAAAGGTCGCAGTGATACACCCATGATGCTTAATAAGCTCTGTGACTGACACCACTGAAACAAAATACACAGGATTCCATTAGCAACTGAGTCTCTGGATTCCCTTAGCAACTGAATATCTAAAATTTTCAATACCTAAATCAATCTAAAAGGTCATTAACCCTTAAGGGATGGGCTAATTATATATGCAAACCCCCCCCACTGGGCAAACTTTAAGGTTGGCCAATTTAAGAAAAAGCACATCAATGGAAAGAGGAAGATATGCAAATGCACATGGTGTAAGAAAAAAAATTCTAAAAAATTTTCCCTACCTTCCACAGGAAGTTGACCAAGTTATACATGTTTTTTCTAATAATTTATCTTTTTTTATTTTGTAAAATTATAATCAAAGCTCACACAATATCATAACAGACAAGAAATAAAATCAGTAACAAATTGTGAGCATATCTGTTGTAAAATATTAACGTAAATTTACTGAGATTACGAAATGCAGTAATTTTTTTGGATTTATACATGTTTTTCTAATATTTCTTTGCAAAATTACAATTATAATTGACATCATATCATAAAAGATAAGAACTAAAACCAACAGCAATCCCTGGGTATATTTATGAGCAAATAAATAAAAAGACATCATGGGAGAGATAAGAGCAAGACATTCCCCCTTCAAGGAAAGAACAATACTAAATTCCATGAGACGCCCACAACTGAGCTAAGCTGAATTCTTTAGTCGCCACAATTCATTTATGGGCCATTGGAGTACTGTATTGGAAACTCTTTCCCGCTTGATACACAGGGGATCCGTCCACACCCAAAACCTATTTTAGATCCTCTATTAAGGGGATCCATCCATTAATGGTTAATAGCATATGTTATATATCCATTTCTTACTCAAGAACACTGCTCATTATCTGCCTCAACATAATTAAACCAAGTTATGAAACCCCTCTGAACCAGAAAGAAAGCACTTAATCTATTACTCCATTGATGCTGGCAAATATTTCAGGGTTGTAAATAGGTCAAGGACATTAATCACCTATACTAAAGAGCTACTGGTGTAGATATTTCGAGCAACAAAGTGCTGTAAAAACACTTGCTTAATCACCAATACAGCCTAAGTACTATCTAGTTGTCTACTGATGATATCTCCTTGGTAAAAGGAAAAGCCAGAATTGCTGTCAAGTCTCTCCTTTAGATATTTAATGGAAACTGACAGCATGGATTTGGGTGACCTCTCACTACCAAAATATGGTATCTTGAAAATTTGGAAATTTCAAGACAGTTATTAGGTCTCTCAAAGGTATATTCTGACCCTATGGAGCAAAAACTCTGTCCCAGAGGTTTATATCATTACTGACAAGATAGATGTTCTCATGACATTTTCTTATCACAAGAGTAAATTAACCAGAAACATAATCAAATTTCCATTTTCACATGGGTAACTAGAGTGGATCTTGACTTGAACTTGAAGGCTAAAATCTAATTGGTTTCTGAGCTAGGGTCAATAAATGGTCAGCTTTCATGGAACTAGAAATTTTTAAAAATTGGACTTTCTCTAAGTTTGACAACTCCATTCTCAAAATACTGCTAAATTCAATTATTTTTGTTCTTAAATGTCAGTTTGATCTCCTTAAAAGTTACCTTTGATAAGTTCTTAATGCATGGCTAGTTGAATATCAGATACATATACCTCTGAAAAAAAGGCATTGTTTTGATAGATAATGTTTCATTATACTTACCAAAACACTGTAAAAGCTTTTATCTCTTAAAATTCGACACGTCCGAGATATAAATTTTCAAACTTTGTTTGGAACGCTGACATAATTGGCAGGAGACCCAACCCCACCGGATGCCGGTGGGGGTGGCGTAGAAGGCGACATACCCAGTAACCCAGGTCAGTTTCAATCTCGGCATACACAATTAGTGAAAGCCTGAGATAACGTCTCCCCCTGCGGGAAGGAGGAGGCCTTTAAGTCATAGTGTTTTGGTAAGTATAATGAAACATCATTTTATCATAAAAATGTCATTTTCATTATAATGACTTACCAAAACACTGTAAAAGCTGATTCCACATTTAAGGTGGAAGGGCAGGGGATGAGGTATCAGTTATCGAAAGGTTACACATTATAAAAAAAAATTAAAAAAAAGGAACAAACTCTAAACATGGGCATCCTATGGATCCCTACCAACAAAAGGTAGGAGTCACCTTACCTGGTAGATGGGCTTTTGCAGGGAGGTACTGCCGCTGGTTGAAGCTCCACTACCTGCAGAGGCATTGGCGCAAGCACTGCTAGCTACTCTGCTCTATAACAACCCAAGTAGTCAGGGAAGTACACGCTGACTAAGACAAGGGGGACTTTCCTTTGCTCTTGCCTGAGCAATTGGAAAGCAACCAGACTGAAAACAGGCCTCACTGCCTAACCTAAAACTAGCTAAATACATCCCCCTTCTCTATACCCTCAGCAGCTCAACTAGAATGGAGGGTACTCCAGGTGAACTGAGCACCCCCAGCTTCCCTTTAACTCAGCAACCATAAAACCACAAGGGGAAGGTAAGATAAAGAACCTACCCCCCTAGTGTGTTCCCCCTAAAACCAAGCCAACTACAGATACGGGACCTAACGATAACAGGTCCTGATACGCAACTTCGACCTCCCTAAGGTAGTGAGACGCAAACACTGATTTCGACCTCCAGAAGGTGTTCTGTGTGATCTGCAAAAGTGACTTATTATGACGGAAAGCCACTGAAGTTGCTATTGAGCACACTTCGTGAATGTGAGACTTGACTAGGTGTGCGTCCTCTTCATTAATGTGTCTGTGCGCCTCTAAAATGAGTTCCTTGACGAAGAAAGCAAGGGCATTTTTGGATAAAGGTCTGGTTGGGTCTTTCACTGAACACCAAAGGTTAGAGGAACCTCCTCTGATGTTGGCCGTTCTGGCTAAGTAAGCGTTGATAGCTCTAACAGGGCACAAAGAAGCCTCCAATTCTTGAGGGCCAGCCACTTCGGAGAGGTTCTGAATGGTAAAGGACTGAGGCCATGGGTTGGAAGGAGACTCGTTCTTGGCCAGAAAATTCAAGGTGAAAGAACAAACCTTGTGAAAAATCCACTTCCTTGTCAATGGCCTGTATTTCACTAACCCTCTTTGCCGTTGCTAAGGTAACCAGAAAAAGGGATTTCTTAGTGAGGTCTCTAAGAGAAAGATCTTGTAAAGGTTCGTACCTTGGAGACATCAACCATCTCAAAACTACATCTAAATTCCAGGAAAGGGAAGGTTTTGGGGTCTTAGCTGTGTCTAAGGACTTGAGGAGGTCTGACAAGTCTCAGTTATTTGATAGGTCTAACCCCCTATGGTAGAAGACGGAGGACAGCATGGCTCTGTAACCTTTGATGGTTGATGGCATTAATTTTCTTGAATCCCTGAAGTAAATGAAAAAATTGGCAAGTTGAGTTATAGACGTCGAAGAAGAGGAGATACTATTTTTTCTACACCAATTCCTGAAGACTGTCCACTTGGACTGGTATAATTTGCTAGAGGAGTCCCTTCTGCACCTCGCAATAGCCTCTGCAGCCTTGCTTGAAAAACCTCGCGCTCTGATGAGCTTCCTGACAGTCTGAAGCCTGTCAGAGCGAGAGCGGACAATCCCTGGTGGAACTTCATTAGGTGGGGTTGTCTGAGAAGCGACTTCCTTTGAGGAAGAAGCCTTGGGAAGTCTATCAGGAGATCTAGCAGGTCCGGGAACCACTCCTTCCTTGGCCAGAACGGGGCAACGAGGATTAGTTCGACACGCTGATGGAATTTCGCTTTGTTTATCACTTGCCTGATGAGCCCGAAAGGAAGAAAGGCATAGGCAAACAGGTTCGTCCAGTCTAGGAGCATGGCGTCCACCAAGTGAGTCAGTGGGTCTGGAACTGGCAAGCAGAACACTGGGAGACGATGGTTCTTGGAGGTAGCAAAAAGATCTATTATGGGAGTGCCCCACAAATTCCACAGATCTAGGCACACTTGTGGGTGCAGGGTCCACTCCGTAGGGAGAGTCTGGTTCCGATGGCTGAGTTGGTCCGCCAGAACGTTCAGCTTTCCCTGCACAAACCGAGGGAACAGGACCACCCTGTTGCTGTCTGCCCACAGAAGAAGGGTCTCTTGCAGTTTTGAACAGGGAGAAGAAATGGGTACCTCCCTGTTTCCGAATGTAAGCTAGAGCCGTCGAGTTGTCGGCGTGAACAGCGACTGCTTGGCCTGAGATGTGGGTCAAAAAGTCCTGGAGAGCGAGGTGAATGGCCAACAGTTCCTTGGCGTTGATGTGGAGCTTCTTCTGTTCTTTGGACCAAACTCCTGACGTCCTGAGGTTGCCTAGATGTGCTCCCCACCCAACACTGGACGTGTCTGAGAACATCTGCAGAGATGGTTGTCATGGGAGGAGATCTAGACCCTCCGAAAGCCTTTCCGGTGATTTCCACCAGAGAAGATGCCTCTTGACGTCGGGGGGAATGTTGAAGATCGTGGAGTCCATTTGAGTCCTTCTGTCCCAAGAGTCCCTGAGGAAAAACTGTAAGGGTCTCATGTGCAGACGGCCTAACTTGACGAATTGCTCCACTGACGACAGAAGTTCCTGGGAGAGCCATCCACTGACAGGCGGAGCAACTGTCCAGGAGGAGAAACTTCTCCACCGTCTGAAGGCAGGAGGAAACCCTTTTGGGGGACAGAAAAGCCTTAAAAGCTAGACTGTCCAGAGTCATCCCCAAATAAAGAATCCTCTGCGAAGGAATTAAGCTCGACTTTTCCGTGTTTATCAGAATCCCTAAGTCTCGAGCTAACCTTAGGGTTCTGTGAAGGTCCTCCATGCAGCGGTCCCTTGATGATGAACGGAGTAGCCAGTCATCGAGATACAAGGAGATCCGAACTCCCTCCAGGTGGAGCCAATGACCTATCGGGGCGAGAATCCTGGTGAACACCTGCGGGGCTGTCGACAGGCCGAAGCAGAGGGCCCGGAACTGGTAAACTCTGTCCTTGAAAACAAACCGAAGATACCTCCTGGAGTCTTGATGTACTGGAATGTGGAAATAGGCATCTTCCATGTCGAGGGTCACCATCCAATCCCCTCGAGTTAGAGCCTGAAGAACGGAGCGGTTTGTTCGTTTCCATGGAAAACTTGGTTTTCACTAAGTACAGATTGAGAGCGCTTACGTCGAGAACTGGCCTCCAACCCCCTGATGACTTGGGGACTACAAACAGGCGGTTGTAGAAACCTGGGGCTGACAAGTCCTGTACTTCTTCGACGACCGTTTTCCCTAAGAGAGACTGGACTTCTGTCTCTAAGGTGAAAACTTGACTGAGCCTCCTGAGTATGCTGTCAAGGAAATGGGAGAAGTGGAGAGAGGAGGAGGTTGGGCGAACGGAAGGCAGTAGCCTAGCTGGAGCACTTGCACCACCCACTGATCTGCACCTCTGTCTCTCCATTCCTCCCAAAAGAAGCTGAGTCTGGCCCCCACCGGCGCATGGAGGACAGGGTTCCTACTTACTGGTAGGACGACCTTGTGGCTTCAAGGAGAACTTGTGACCCCTGGAGTTGGAGCGGGACCTTGAGTAAGGTTTGGGCCTGGAGTTACAAAACGGATGTCTGTTAAGAGGAGATACCATCTTGGTCAAAGGAGCGGGAGCAGGCCTCGGTTTGGTGGAAGACATAGACAGGATGTGTGACGACGCCCTCTTATCCATGGCTGAAAGGACGTCTTTCACTACAGCTTCTGGGAAAAGGCCCTCCTGGTCAAAAGGTGCGAACATCAATGCCGTTTTCTGCGAAGAAGTCTCAGCCTTAGATAAGAAAGAGCACCAAGTCTCCCTCTTCTTCAGAGTGGCCATGGCGAAGAGGGAGGAAAGTTCGCCAGCCACATCATGGATAGCAATGTCGGTGCAGGAAAGGAATCCCGTGATTCTCTCCAAGATGTCTTCTGCAACATTAGCCTGCTCAACCTGTTTAAAAATAGCTCCCACTGACCAATCGAGAAAGCTGACAATCTCTAGGAGCTTGTAGAGGTTCTTGGAAAAATGTTCTACATCCAGGGCAGAAAAGAAGGTCTTGGCCGCCTCAAAGGAAATGCGTCTTGAAGGGTCCACAAGGGAGCCAAAGTCCCCTTGTGCTGAAATTGCAGAGCCCAGTGAAGGAGAAGTTCCTGTGCTGTAATAATTTTGCCTCCTTTTCGACAGCTTTGAAGGAGGGTACGCAAACGACGATTTACCCGAGGATCTCTTAGCTTCCAACCAAGCCTCTACTTCCTTTAATGCTTTCTTGGAGGCGGTGGAGAGTACTAATTTGGGAGGGAAGTGGCAGGATATTGTTTTCCCAGACGCAACGTGGAAGTCGGGGAGGAGGGGGCTGTCGGCTGAAAATGTTGAGGGTACGACTGCAGCAGAAAGCTGAGTAGAGAAGCACAATGAGAAGAAGGCACTGATTCAACGGGACCTTCCTCTTCACCAGAAAGAATCTGTTCCGTGCCAAGATCGTCCAGGAGTTGAGGAGGAACAACTTCTTGAGCCCAGGAATACCAAGGACTTTGCGGACTACCTTTTCTAGCTTCTCTTCCAGCAGAATAGACTCCTGGGAAGGCGAGGATGAAGCCAAAGGAGCAGACGCTTCCTGTGTAGGAGGAGGAGGAAGAGGCCCGGGCACTTGAGGCTGACCTTTCTGGAGAGGGCTAGGCATCTTGACTGCCCTAGGTGACCTGGGAGGGAGCATCTGAAATGTATCTTCTTGATCGGAACCCCACACTGAGTAACCAGGTATAGGGCTAGCTGTCCTTTTCTTAAAGAGTTTAGTAACCCTAGGGCAGGAATTATCAGAAGATTGCCTCTTTAAGGGTCGAGAGGCATGATCCCACTTGCGATGACGAGGAGGGGATCTGAGGAGCTGGAAGATGAAGAGACTGAAGAACTTAACCTTAGGTAGTGCTGCTTCGACGACGAACGTCTTGACGAAGATTCAGGGGACGCGATCCTGCGATGGCGAGAAGATCGACACGTCGATGGAGAAACACTATGCGAACTTGCGCGCCCACGACCCTCCGGGGCCTTGCAAGATTTGCTTTTGCGGCTCCCCGAAGCTTTTCGGCGCTTCGACGACGAGTCAAGCTTACTACTTTCACCACCAGGGCTAAGGCTTTCCTGTGCCTTAGAGGACAAGCCTGCTCGTGGGCAAGAATTTCTGACCTTTTCGCCAGCGCCGGACTGTCTTCTAGCCTCAGAAGGCGAGCGGAACAGCTGCCTTTGCTCAAAAGTCAGAAAAACGAGCAGACTCGCCTGAAACACGGTCACAAACAACCACATTGTTATCACTAACACTGACGTCATCACCAACGCTAACGCCCAGACTATGGCACGAGCGCACTAAACTTAAGACCGACTCCATGAAACCGTTCATTTGCGCTTCCATTTGATTTCTAAAAAGAACGAATTCTGATTTATCAGCCTCGAGGCTGGGCTTGGCTTTAGGGAAAACATACTGGGAAGCTGGTGAAGAAGAGGGGGGAATATGAGGAGGGGAAAGAGCAGTGGTAGAGGAGGGGGTAGGAGAGGAGGAAGGAACAGCCAGTAAATTAGATGACGCCGATGCCACCAGCGAAGAAGATAGCCTAGCTTCCTTATGCTTAAAAGCTTTCCTATCCCTATCCTTAACCAGCTTTACCTGATGGGAACTGTACGTTTGCCAAAACTCCTGACTCCATTCCATACACTCACTGCATGTGTTCTCCTGGGAACACTCCTGACCCCTACATGTGTACACAAAGAATGGCGGTCGTATTAAGTTTGACCAGTTTGGAAGAGCACAAATTCCCTGTGCAAACTCTGGATCCAGAGAAACTGGAATCCGACATAGCTACCAAATTCACAGAGCTATGCTAGCTAGATTAATAAACAGGATATTGAGTACTTCACCAAGGAGAGACACCAGAAAGAAGCGCAATGAGATGCAGGAAACCAAACAGTTTGAGACGGACGGACGCGCAAGATGTGTTCACAATATGCCCGAGATTGAAAAAACTGACCTGGGTTACTGGGTATGCCGCCTTCCACGCACCCCCACCGGCATCCGGTGGGGTTGGGTCTCCCGCCAATTATATCAGCGTTCCAAACAAAGTTTGAAAATTTATATCTCAGACGTGTCGAATATAGATAAAAGCTTTTACAGTGTTAACATTTCTTTTATCTCAAGTTCTTGCATTTATCATTAATCAAGTAACTGTGCCACTAGGGTTTCCTCAGGACCATGGTTTATTATTCCATCTGCAAACTCAAACATGCAGAAAGAATGAATGAACTTAATGAAGTGAATAAAACAAACTGAAAAACCTATAGACAAAAAATTCCCTTTTCAGGTTCAAAGTGTGCTTCAACTGATTGCTTACTCAAGTGGATACTTCAGTGTCAGCTGTCATATCCCTAATCACAACTGCCTTTCCTCCTCTTTGGGGCCCTAGCCTTGACAGAGGGTGTCAAAATCTTCCATGCAAATTTTTGGGACTTGGGCATGTTTACATTCATCGGGTAGGCAAGTGATGTGGAAAGGGAATGGATAAACTACATACAGCTGTGAGTTGAAGGGATGCTGAAGAGAGACATTCAGTACAATCTACAGTTTACCACTTTCGGCAAACTATAGGTAGCATTCTTTGTACAGAACGTCAGAAAAAGCAGCAACTGGAATTGGAATATAGAATTTAGGCCAAAGGCCAAGCACTGGGACCTATGAGGTCTGCACTGAAAAGGAAACGGACACTAAGAAGGTTTGAAAGGTGTAACAGGAGGAAAACTTCACAGCTGCACTATGAAACAACTGTTAAAGAGGGTGAATATGAATGGAGGTACAGTAAAAGGAAAGAAAGGGTTGCAGCTAGGGGGCCAAAGGGATGTTGCAAAGACCCTTAAGTAATGTCTACAGTGCACCATGCGAGATGCACTGATGGCACTATCCCCCTACGGGGAGTAAAAGCAGGGTCCCAAAGGGGGTTGTGAAAGCACTCCGGCTCCATATCTGTGTCTTTAAAATGATATTTTCATAATAAAATAAATTTTTGAACATACTTACCTGGTAGTTATATATATAGCTTAAGTCCCTGATGCGCGGCAGAATTTCAAAACTCGCGGCAATCGCCGATGGGTAGTCAGGTGTACCACCTGTGCGCCCTCTACCCAGGTACTTGGAACTATTCCAACTATTCCTCAGATCTTCCATGCCCCTAATCTCTAGAGGGGAGGAGGGTGGGAATTTAATTATATATAACTACCAGGTAAGTATGTTCAAAAATTTATTTTATTATGAAAATATCATTTTTAAACATCTGACTTAACCGGTAGTTATATATATAGCTGATTGACACCTTTGGTGGAGGGTCAGAGACAACCAACATCGTTGGAATTTTGCTGAAGGGTTAATAAACCAACTTAAGGTTCTTACCTGGATTAAGGAAGCTGACTTCAATGAACTCCCCCTCATTATGTCTGCTTTCCTTAAGAGGTCCAGCGATCCACTCAGGGGGCTGAAGACCTCTAGGAGCTGCCAACCGGTGTACCAACCTCTATGTGACAGACAACCTATAATACCCTTGTTCCGGGCGCCACCAAGGAACAAAATGACCACCTGATTAAAATCAATGATTGTGGAGGACTGCGTCCAATCTCCACAAACAACCATAAAATTTCAACCATTCCAAGGCAAGAATCAAGGGTATTGTTTTATGGGATTGCAGGGGTAGTCCCTTCTCCCACTACTGAGTTAGCTGCTATAAATGGTCCCAGTGTATAGCAGTCATCATAAAGTGTTTGTACTTGCTTCAAGTAGTGTGAGGCAAACACTGACTTGCTTCTCCAGAAGGTAGAGTCCATGATACTTTGTAGGGACCTATTCTGTCTAAAGGTTACAGAGGTTGCAACTGCCCTGACCTCATGGGTTTTAACCTTTAGAAGCTTGAGGTCCGCCTCACTACATTCTGAATGAGCTTCCCTTATCAACTGTCTTATGAAAAAGGATAACGCATTCTTTGACATTGGCAGAGAGGGCTTCTTAACTGAACACCAAAGCGCCTCTGACTTGCCTCGTAAATCTTTCATCCTTTGCAGGTATGCTCTCAGAGCTCTTATCGGACACAGGACTCTCTCTAACTCCTCACCTGCGATCTCTGCCAGATTCGTAATCTCGAACGCCTTGGGCCAGGGTTGTAGAGAGCAGATAGCTTTGCCGTTCCTAAAACCGACAGTTTTATTGAAGGCATGTACTTCACTGACTCTTTTAGCAGTTGCTAAGCAAATCAAAAACAGAGTCTTCATGGTGAGATCTTTAAATGAAATCTCTTGTAAAGGTTCGAACCTAGCAGACATGAGAAACTTTAGGACCACGTCTAGGTTCCACGCTGGTGGGTTCTGCCTTTTCTCCTTAGTAGTCTCGAATGATCTGAGAAGATCTTGGAGATCCTTATTGGCAGACAAATCCAAGTTTCTGTGTCTGAAGACAGCTGCCAACATGCTCCTGTATCCCTTAATAGTCGAGGCTGAAAAGTTACGTATCCTCTTGAGATAAAGAAGAAAATCCGCTATCTGGGTCACAGAGGTACTGGAAGAGGAAACGGAGTTGTCCTTACACCATCCTCTAAAAATATCCCACTTGGATTGGTACACCTTGATGGTAGATGACCTCCTTGCTCTTGCGATCGCTCTAGCTGCCTCCTTCGAAAACCCTCTAGATCTTGCGAGTTTTTCGATAGTCTGAAGGCAGTCAGCTGTAGACCTTGGAGGTTTTGGTGATACCTTTCCAAGTGGGGTTGTTTGAGTAGATCTGGTCTTAGAGGCAGACTTCTTGGTGTGTCCACCATCCATTCCCGCACCTCTGTGAACCATTCTCTTGTCGGCCAAAAGGGGACCACTAGAGTCATCCTGGTGCTCTCGTGGGACACGAACTTCTGAACAACTTTGTTTATAATCTTGAACGGGGGAAAAGCGTAAACATCTAGGTTGGACCAATTTAAAAGGAACGCATCTATGTACGTTGCCTCGGGATCTGGTACGGGAGAGCAGTACGTCTCCATCCTCTTCGTTTGTGCTGTGGCGAAGAGGTCTATGCATGGACGTCCCCAAATCCGCCACAAATCTCTGCAGACGTCTTGATGAAGAGTCCACTCTGTTGCCAGGACTTGACCTTTCCTGCTCAGACTGTCTGCTCTCACATTCCTTTCCCCTTGAATGAACCGTGTTAATAAAGTCACATTCTTCTCTTTCGCCCAGAGAAGGAGTTGCCTCGACGTCTCGTACAACGACCTGGACTGGGTTCCGCCTTGCTTGTTGATGTAGGCCAACGCAGTCGTGTTGTCGGAGTTGACCTGCACGACTTTGTCCTGAACTGAGTGCTCGAACTCTTTGAGGGCTAGAAATATTGCAGTCAGCTCCTTTTGGTTTATGTGGAGCTTCTCTTGCCCTCTGGTCCAGGATCCCGATACCTCCATCTTTCCCAGTGTTGCTCCCTAGCCCGAGTCCGACGCGTCGGAGAACAACACTAAGTCTGGGTTCCTCAGTTTTAATGAAAGGCCTTCCTGAAGCTTGACTGGGTCGTTCCACCACTGAAGGCATTGTTTCATTGTCTCTGAAATGGGGATACATTCTGTCTCTAACCCCTTTTCTCTGCTCCAATAACGATTGAGGTGGAATTGGAGTGGGTGAAGGTTTAGTCTTCCTAAGGAAACAAACTGCTCTAGCGAGGAAAGGGTCCCTAGTAGACTCATCCATTCCCTCGCCGAGCACGTCTGTTTCCCCAGAAAGTCCCGTAGTTTTACCAAGGCCTGTTCCATCCTTGATGGTGACGGAAAAACCCGAAAATCCCGAGACTGAATCCTCATCCCAAGGTACAGGATCTCTTGGGATGGGATTAGTTGCGACTTCTGTCTGTTTACCAGAAGTCCTAGTTCCTCTGATAAACAGATTGTCGTTTGAAAATCCTCCAGACAGCGATTGAAGGAAGGAGCTCTGAGTAGCCAGTCGTCCAGATACAGAGAGGCCCTGATGCCTCTCGTGTGCAGCATTCCCGCTACATTTGACATCAGTCTCGTGAATATTTGGGGCGCAGTGCTTAGGCCGAAGCAAAGAGCCCGAAACTGGAATACCTCTTCCTTGAAGACGAATCTCAGGTATTTCTTGGAGCCCGGGTGGATAGGGATGTGGAAATATGCATCCTGAAGATCCAAGGAAACCATCCAGTCGTGTTGTCTGACTGCTGCTAACACTGATTTTGCTGTCTCCATGGTGAACTTTGTTTTTTGTACAAAGACGTTGAGGGCACTCACGTCCAGTACTGGTCTCCACCCCCCCGAGCTCTTGGGAACCAGGAAAAGGCGGTTGTAAAATCCTGGTGAATCCAGATTTCGTATTTTCTCTATTGTGTTCTTCTGCAATAATATGGAAACTTGCTGTTGAATCGCCTGTGCCTTGGATTCGTCTCTGTATCTGGGCGACAGATCTATTGGTTTGTCTGCTAAAGGGGCTTTCTTAGGAAAGGGATTTTGTACCCATCCTTGAGTAGTTGAATGGCCCAAAGATCCGCTCCTCTTTTCTTCCATACCTGCCAGAAGTTGGAAAGCCTGGCACCTACCGCTGCCTGCAGGAGAAGATAGTCAGGTCCTGCTTCTTCCCTGTCTAGAGCCACTTCGTTGAAGTTCTTCTACTCGCTCTAGAGGAACCTCTACCTGAGGGCCGACCACGAAAAGGGCTGAGATACCTGAAACACAGGAGCCTCAGCCTTACTTTTTAGTGGTGAAAGTCGTTGGTAGGACTTTCCTTGCTGTTTTCGATATCAGATCTTGCGTGGTTTTCTGGGCCAAGGATGCAGAGACCTCTTTTACCAAGTCTTGAGGGAAGAGGTGAGAAGAAAAGGGGCATAAATCAGTTCAGATTTTTGACTGGGCGTGACCCCATTAGCCAGGAAAGAGCAAAGATGGGCCCTTTTCTTCAGGATTCCCGCTGAGAAAAGTGCTGCTAATTCGTTGGCCCGTCTCTGATCCTTTATCCATACACGACATCAGATATACGAGTTCTTCGGTGTCAGTCGTGTTGAATAATTCCATCTTTCTTCCTAAAGCTCCCAGGGTCCAGTCCAGAAAATTAAAGACCTCAAAGGCCCTAAAAATTCCTTTGAGGAGGTGGTCCAACTCTGATGTTGACCAACAAAACTTCGTTCTCCCCATTGCCACTCGACGAGAAGAGTCAACAAGATTCAAGAAGTCTCCATGGGAAGAGGCAGGTATTCCAAGGCCGAACGATTCTCCAGTTTGATACCAAACACTAGACCTTGAAGCTAGTTTGGCTGGAGGAAAAGCAAAGGTCGTCTTTCCTTGTTCCTTCTTCAAAAGCATCCACTCACTCATCATTTTAAGCGCTCTCTTGGACGAGCAGGACAAAACCATCTTCATAAATGTTGCCCCCTTAGACGCCTTCCCAAGAGTAAATTCTGAAGGAGGGGAACGAGGAGCAGTCGGGATAAAGTTTTCTGGAAAAACTTCCGAAAATAGTTTCATAAGCCTTTTCAGGTCCGATGAAAGTTGCTGGCCTTTAATATTGTCTTCTGAAATCTCTTCAATAGGATCCACAGGAGATTGCGGGATATCCTCATTTTCTTCTGATTGTCCGAAGACCAAAGTAGTGACGTCTTTCAAAATATCATGCTGACACTCGGCGTCCTGGCGTCCAGTCTCTTGACGCCTGGCGTCTTGGCGTCCATCTTCTTGCAGCTTAACGTCCTGGCGTCCAGCCTCATGATGCTTGACGTCCTGGCGTCCAACTTCTTGACGTTTGGCGTCTTGGTGTCCAAAGTCCTGATGAACTACGTTCTGGCGTCCAGCCACTTGGACGTCCTGGCGTCCAGAATCTTGACGCCTGGCGTCCTGGCGTCCAATCTCTTGACGTTCGTTGTCCCGCCAAACCTTAAGGTCGCTTGAGAACTGGCCACCTGTGCGACATCTGTCAAAAGCTTCCTCAGGCTGACGTACAATGATTGGAACTTGAATTGGAGAAACATTCTTCCTACGTTCGCTGTCCCGTAGCACCCTGAAGTCACTTGAGAACTGGCCGCCTGTGCGACATTGGTCAAAAGCTTCCTCAGGGTGACGTACAGCCATCGGTGGACGAAAATCTGTATCTGTCTTTTCTGCAGGTTGTAAGACTTGAATCAGGGTAGAGAGTTTCCGTTGCATGTCTTGAATTAGACCGATTTGCGGAGCTACCTGCTGTTGAGGATCGACAGGGGAAGCCGCCCTATCAGCTACTAATTCTTTCTCTGCGTTGAGACGTTGGAAATGACGTTCCGGGGAAGCTCCTGGTCTCATTTCGTCTTCAGCGAAAGCAGATGGCCGCCCGTGTGACAACAAACGTCTGCTTTTCACCGGAGAGCAATCGTCAGAACTAAAAGGGGAACGCTCTGGACTGCTCCAATGACTACATCCCGGAGTAGGAAGTGTCACTTCCCGACGCCGTTCCACAGAAGAAAGTTTTCTCTTGAGGGGTCTAGACACGGACGTATGACGCCAGCCCCGTCTGGGAACTGCGTCTTCCGACGAGGATGAAAACACTTTAACCTCGCCTTTCCTATGGCGAGGGTGAGCGTCCTGGGAAGCATCAACAGGTACGCTCCAGGGGACGACTGCTCGGTAGCTAAAGCCTCTCGCCTCCCTTCGTCTGTTGACATTCCTTCTCACAGGGGTTGGTGAGCTTGGAAGAGGTCTAGGACTAGGAGCACGACAGGACCGAGCAATCGCACCCTCCACAACACTAGCACTTTTATTTTCACTTGAGTGTTTAAGATCTCTCACATTCGACCACAAATCCTCTCTGTCTCTTGCGAGGGATTCCACCCTTTGTCCAAGGGTTTGAATGGCCGTCATCATATCCTTCAAGGTAGGCTCATTATCAGTATCAGTGGGGGGGTCTGGAACTACCACTACTGGGGAAGGAATAGCAGGATTGTTAATAATAGGAGAATTGTCAATTCTCTGACTATCTCTAGAAGAGCGAGATCTACTACTCCCGGCTCTTCTGATCCTATCCCTTTCAAGCTTCGAAACAACGATAGTAAACCATCCACTCTTTCTCTGATAAACCCAAACATTCATCACATCTGTCCTTTAACTCACAATTCTTACCTCTGCAATTTACACAAATTGAGTGGGGATCTAACGTGGCTTTAGCAAGCCGGGTTTTACATCCCCTCACACACATTCTCACACTCGAAGCAGAGTCAGACATCTTGGAAAAGGAAAATCGTAAGAGAGATCAAAACGAGCAAGGGTCAAAACCAACAATATCTAATAAAAGTGTCAAGAAAATCCAAAGCAAATCCAAAAACAAGCGAAAGCCAAAGCCAAAGTGTACTTCACCAAAAACTCTGTGAAAAAACACGGGCCAAACGAGCGAAATTTCTAACGATTCAACCTGTACGGTGGCAGGGAGGATCTGAGGAATAGTTGGAATAGTTCCAAGTACCTGGGTAGAGGGCGCACAGGTGGTACACCTGACTACCCATCGGCGATTGCCGCGAGTTTTGAAATTCTGCCGCGCGTCAGGGACTTAAGCTATATATATAACTACCGGGTAAGTCAGATGTTTAAAACAGTAGATTATTATTATTATTATTATTATTATTATTATTATTATTATTATTTCAGAAGATGAACCTTATTCATATGGAACAAGCCCACTGGGCTTCCAAAGATTATAGTGTTCATTAGAATGAAGTAACAGAAGGTAATGGGAATACACAGAGATCAGTTATTCCAAAAGAAAAAAAATAAATTAAATTAATAAATAAGGGGGTAGAAAAGTGGGGTAGAAAAGTAAGCAAATGATTAAAATACATGGATAATTATTTTAGGGTAGTAATGCATTGCATCTTTGCTTGAACTTTTATGCTCAAATTACAAGACGTCCTCAGGGAGACCGTTCCACAGTCCAACATTGTGAGGAATAAAGGACCACTGGAACTGAGAAGTTTGACCGCGAGGCAGATTTACTGCATATTGGTGCTGCCGTTCAACAAATCTAGTTGCTCTAAGGAGGAAAAGAGGATCAGGGACCAATTTTGAATGTAAAAGATCTCTGGTAAGGTACAACTTATGAAAAACTGACAAACAAGAGACCATCCGTTGATAGTCCAAGTCACAGCTGCTAATATTAGGGAACCGAAACCTACCACCACGAACACTCTATCTACAAGAGATAAATCTCTTGCAGAAGCAGATATCAACAACAGAGAACAGTATTTTAGTAAAGGAAGGACATATGACCTCACTGTTATAAATATATGAGGCCTTACGTACAATACCAAACTTCCAAGTGGCATTTGCTCTGACAGTTAATGCTCAAGTTTAACAGTCTTCAGATGATGATTATGGACAGTATGGGCTTCTAAGTAGATAATTATATAAAAAAAGTTATCTGTACAGTATGTGCTTTTGTAAATACCATATAACTATTCTACATGTTTTTCACACTTGATGGCCTTATACATTCAAGTTTTCTTTGAGAGTACGGGATCACATGAACAAATAAAAAAAAACAAAAAATGGTTGCTCACCTTTATATTGATATGCGAGAGATGTAATGGCTAAGATTGTATTTGAAGCAAGCATCGGTGACCCTGCCAACCCTGCCAAAAGCATCTTTATGCACCTCCTAACTGTTTCTTCTCCAGTACACTGCAATTGAGTACATTTAATGATTATCACCAGGAAGAACCTACATTACAGTTGAACATTCCCTTTCAATGGAATTTATAAATTTTAAGAATTTCATTAAACTAGCAATTTTAAAATTCATTTCCTTTAAGAAGCAAAATTACATGAAACAATGAGAGCTTGCACTGTTCAGTGCTATCAATAAAGCAAAGTCTTTTATTTCTTATAATCTTTATAAAACAAGGTTAGTGGTCTGTTAACCAAACTAAAACTGTGACCAAATTCTTGTGCTGACGAATGACAAAAGTAGTCCAGAATGAGAAAAACTATGTACGCTACTTTTCAATGCAAGATGAAACTAGCCAATTCATATGCAGTACTGATCAAGATGACAGACTTGTTGCATTTCTATCAAAGACAAGTTATGTAAAGCATGAATCAATTAAGAAAAGAAAGTGTCTCACCCCAGTATGTTTTTGAATAGTTCCACCAACTTCTGATATCAGCAAAAAGGCAGCCTTTCGTACAGACGTAGACAAGCTTTTACCACAACACATAACACTTTCTCCAACCACTTGCTGTAAAAACTCATTTAATTTTTCTTCACTAATATTCTTATCCAGCTGAAGCACAATTTGCCTGACACATCTTAAGCGAGGAGCACGGGAGCTGGGAGCAGCAGCTGATATAGACTTTAAAAGTAAAGATGACAATTCATCAATGTTTTCATTAACAAAGGATTGGCATGCCTCATTTCTTATACTCAGTGTTTCCTCCAACAATCTATAAGCAGCTTTTTGTACATGTCGATCAGTTTTGGCATCCAAAATTGGTTTTACTTTACTGAACAAGCGTAATACTAATGCAGAATCTATATATGGGAGGAAAGTTCTTGCCAAGTCCAAAAAGGCTTGTCTTTTGAACTCATCGGTTTCATCATTATATTTCTTCATGACCATTCCTAAAAATTCTTGATATTTTGGTTGGGGGACAATCTGAAGGTAAGTTCTAATGGTTGCATAAGCAGCAAGCCTATGACCATTACTTATGATGGATTCACTCAACTCATTGGGGCTCGATTTACCTTTGAAGCTCTGGGGCTTAGTAAGGTAAATATTGAACAAGGCAGGTAAGTAGTTCTTTGCATAGAATGACAATTTTCCTGGGTTTTCCACATTATCATTTACCAATGTTCGTAAGGCTGTCATCATAGTAATTCTTGTGTCGTCACGTAGCCTGATGTGGTCGCAGATAATACGAGCAAACTTTTCATTTCCCAGTACCTCATCAACATCAGTAGCTTTGTCACAAAAGCCAGGAAGAAGGTTCCAGATCTGATTTTCAACTGTATGGTAAGTTTTAGCTAAGATGGAATCTCCTTCACCCTTTTCTTTTAGAGAATTAATAATTATGAAGCATTTACCAGCAAGATGCACAAAGAAGTCTTCAAAAAATGCCAACTGAGTATTCTTGATGTAACGCTTTAATATGGGCAAAATCCACAAGTACTTCTCGTCTTCTGCAATGTTTCCTGTTACTTGCAAAGGAATTACTTCCATGACAGCTTTTGGTCCTACAGATGTCACAAAGGAACCAATGGATTGTTCCAAATACCTTCTATGTGGAACTTTAGGATTGTCCATTAGTTCAGAAAGACTTCTAAGGCAGGGTTTCAGCATTTCAGGAAAATGGGCCCCAAGTACTTTGAAGCAACTATCAAGAGAATTAAATACGCAGTCCCATGATCCTTGATATTGATATGACAAGCCACTTGACACTGCCTGGAAGATTGTTTCCATTTTATCCCTGTTAGCTATAATGACCTCTTTACTACAATTTCCAATACATTCTTCTAAAATAGCTTGGAATGACTCAGACACCTGAAATGAAAAGGAAAAAAGAACAACCAAAATTATTTTCCCTACATATTTTATGAACGCTTACCCCGAGGAGTTAAAAATAAAAAAAAAAATAAATAAAAGGAACAGCATAGACTTTTCTGGAGACAATTCCAGTGATTACAGTATAGAGCAATACATCATCATCATCATCATCATCATCATTAACACTTTCACATACTCTGTTCCCTTTATAAATTTACATTTGATTAAAAATTATGAGCATCAAAGAAAACTACAGCAATAATTTAAAAGCTGCACAACTGATTTTGCATTTCCAGTCAATTTCTTCAAGGATACATGTCCCAGTTCATTTGTCTGATGGTACTGCTTACCTTGCTCTGAACTTCATCATGCTCACTCTGCCAGTATGGCACTAGGTCCCTGAACCAAGAAGGCATAAATTTCAATCCTTGATCTTGGTCGAGTCTGGAACAACAATAAAAACTAAATCAGAGATTTTCATAGCTATGAAAAATGCACAGTATTCCTATCCAAAGTTGGATATATCTAACAATATCTGTATCAATTAATACAAAACTTATAATACATGTTACAGTTTTTTCCCTCATTCTTTTGTCTTTTTCGTTCCTTATAATCCTACAGTCAAGTGTGTAAAATGTTATTAGCTGATTAACATATAAAATAAATATCCATACAACAGTCACATTTCAAAACACTCTAATTGCAAATTGTCTGTTACCACAACTACTATCAGTGGGCTGGATTAGGCATTTGTTCCTACACAAGTGGTAAATGTAACACCATATACATCCAAAGTTGGATAACCAGCTTGGGATAAAATGCCTACACCTTTCAACCTGTATTCGTCGAGATGCCTTACAAGACATATCCCGTGCAAATGAGCCCAAGTCGACACAAGGGTGAACATTCGTGTGAACACCTGGGGAGCATTTGAGAGCCCGACACAGAGTGCCCTGAACTGGTAGACTGTCTCCTCAAGGATAAAGCAGAGGTACTTGCGTGAGGACTGATGGTTGGTTTTTTGGAAATATGCATCCTTCAGGTCCACCAAAAGCATAAAGTCAGACTCTCTGATGGCAGTGAATACTGAGCATATCGTTTCCATCATGAACCAAGTCTGGCGAACAAATCGGTTCAGGGAAGAAAGGTCTATGACTGGTCTCCATCCCTCTGATGCTTTTTCGATGAGAAAGAGATGCCTGTAAAAGCCAGGAGACTGATCTGTCACGACTTCCACAGCGCCTTCCTTCAGCAATACTTTAATTTTCCCCTGCAGGGCGAGATCCTTCAGCAAGCCGGGAACAAATGTTTGGAGATGGACCAGTTGGCTGGTGAGAGATGGTGGAGACTCGAAGGGAAGTAAATATCGTTCCTGAAGGATATTCATTAACCAGGTTTCTGCTCCGTATCGCTGCTGTGTTGCCCAATGGCTCGATAGGCACCCCAACACCTCTGGCAGCATGTGGGGAGTAACGCCAACCCTGGCATCCTCCTCCCTTCTTCTTACCCTTGCCCCCTCTCCTGGGCTGGGAAGGGGGCTGACAGGGATGCTGTTGTGCGCCTTTCCTGGTGAGGCAGAAGGAGGCTGGGTATTCCTACAGGGGCCCTTCGAAGCCTGGGACTTCTTAGGAACCATAGAGGAAGTGCCAACCTGACCTGAAAGTTGGGCTACAGTGACACACGAAGACCCAGAGGTCTTTGCCACAGCCTGGTGGACAAGACGGTCATTATTATCAGCCTTAAGTCTGTCTAATGTGGCATCCACTTGCTCTCTAGGGAAGAGAGAAGTGAAACCCAGCAATGGTCCATTCCTCAAGGCCAAGGCCGACTCAGGACCAAGGAACTTGGAGATGCGAGTCTGGACTGCATCCCTCCTCTTCAACACCAAGTTTGCCATCAGGTTTGCCGTCTGGTGGGCTAGGTAGGAAATGGCCCTACCTCCAGACAGCATTAGTCTCTTGAAAGTAGCTTCCTCTTCAGGGTTCCTTGAACTAGAAGACGGCAAGGAAGCGATCTTGGACACAGATAATGTCCACCAATCCAGCCAAGAGACTGCTTGGAATACTGCCATGGTAGTTGATTTCAGTGCCGCTGACTCTTGCTGCGAGAGGGAGATTCCCTCTGCACAGAGCTGGTCCAGTGACAGACCCAGGCCTAGACGGACCACGACTGGGTCAACCTGTTTGGTTGGAAGTGGCCTCTCTGAGGGCACACAGAAACGCTTCTGATGAGGGAGAGGAGGGGAGAGTATCTTGTTCGAGCAGCTAGAAGAAAGTGAGGTCTACTGCCCAGAATCCAGAGAGCTCACTTGGTCTAGAAGCCCTTCTGCAAGATCAGACCACAGCAGGCCCAATGAAGCTTTGGGTTCCTTGTGCGGTCCCCAGAAGGCTTCGAGGGCAGAAGGGTGATCTATGGGGGTAGCCATGGTCTCTTCCCCAACATCATTATTCTGATGAATCAGTTTCACAATCTCAACGTAGGCCCTCTGTAGTTCAGGGGTGTCCATGTCCTGAGAAAAAGGACCCCTAAGCCCTTCCAGGTCACAGTCCCAGGCTACTCTCTCAGCAGGAGAGAGACCCTCATCAGAACCCCCTGATCCCCTCTCCACCACTCAAGCATACGACCGTTCTAATCCTAGGACCGAGCTGGGAGTGTAAGCACTCATGGACGGGCTGGGATGGGAAGGTGAATGATCCCAATCTCGAGCCCTAGGCATGTCTGACCCACATCTCCTGGTATAATCCAGGAGGTTGAGGGGACAGGTGAAAGGGGCACAGCACCCTTCATGGACCTGCCAGAGGTCGAAGTCCCGACAGGAGAGGAAGGCCATGAGTGGTCATCAGCCTGCGGTAGCAATGTATGCATGGGTCTGGGAGAGCAGATGCGGTAACGATGTATGCATGGGTCTGGAAGAGTAGACCCATTCATGTAAACATGCACGGGGGGTATCCTGGGGAGAGCGGACCCATTCAGTGACTGTGTACACTCATGCAGATGTGAATGGGGGCTATTCCGAAGACACGCTAAAGTCTTAGAGATTGTGGCCTCTACAAGCGAAGAAGACTAGATGGGGGACCTGCTTGTCACTTTCCCAGGTGAGTGGGCGCGTATGCCAGCTTCACCTTTTTGGGACCCTGGTAGTTTCCTTGTGGGAGAGTGCAGGGGGTGAAGCAGCACCTGCATGCTTTGGGCTCACTCTCTCACTGGGACATGCCACGGTCTGCGGCTGCTGGCTGCAAGCACTCACTATTGTCATGGGAGTCTGTGGGACACTGTACAGCAGTAGAAGAACCTTTACCGGTCTGTGAAGATGATTTACCAGAACTAGTATTGGTGACACTGGGTTTCGCAGAAACCCGTGCACCCTCAATGTTCTTCCAGTCTGTGAAGATGATTTACCAGAACTGATATTGGTGACACTGGGTCTCGTAGAAACCCGTGCACCCTTGGTGGAGTAGGACTCTGTGGAGACCCACATATGTGCAGCAACTGCAGCAAGGGGTCTTTGGAGCCCTGTGCAATAGTTGCAGCGGAGGAAGGTTCTTTACCAACCCTAGAAGGTGACTTCCAGGGACCAGTAATGGTGACATGGGTATCCATGGAGGCCCTTGCATCTATTGCTCCTGTCATGTGGGTCCGGAGAACCTCATGGCACAGTTCCAGCGTAAGTGGACATGGGAGAGCAATCGAGAGATCCCAGTGCCTCGTCCATGGAAGAAGGCTGATCGTACAAATTGGAAGAAGGGGAGGAGGTGCTGGAACACAAAGATGACAATGAAGACGAACTGTGAGGTCTCTTCTTTGACTTCTTGGTGTCACTTTGCTACTTATCCACCAAGGCTTGATGGAGTATATCCTCTGAGAAGGAGGATGTCAGAGGGAGAATGGAGGTCAACGGGATCAATGCCGGGTGCATGACCGTGGGGGCCACAGCCGTGACCATGGTCCCAGTTGACATCATAACCGTGGATGTAGTCATGGTTGCTGAAGCAGCAGTCGCAGGAGTAGACTTGGAGGCACTGAGGTGGGAAATCATCCCCTGGACTGAAGGCTCCCTGGGAGAGACCTAGGGAGGGCCAGAGCTCCCTAAGTTCCCCTAACAAATGTGGAATCTTTCCCAAAACTGAAAGAGTCAGGTTAGATGAGGCTGTCTCCCTTCACTCTGAGGGGGGAGTCCTCCCACCCCAATGAACAGAGACCACCGGCGAGTTGTCGTCCTGCACACCCCCCCCCGATCTCTATTGACGAGGCAATACGCGATTGGAAAGGAGTAAATTCTTCCTAAGGAGAAGTAGCAACAAGAGGCAGTTCCACTGGCAGAAGGAACTAGAAGGATTGGCAATCTTTGGTGTCACTGGGGGCATGTAACCCTCTGACGATGTGCAGGAAGCCACCTTCCTCTTGTATTTCCTCTTCTGAGCAAACTGCACCCATTGCTCTGAGGGCCAATCACAACACTCATCACATGGACTACCTTGGTTGCACTTAGGCCGTTGGCAATGAGTGCATAACATGTGAGGATCAATTTCAATAGGGGAGAGGAAGCATGTGCAAGGAACATTTCCTAAGCCTGGGCACTGCCTCATGGTGTGGGGCTTCCCCTCCTTAGGCTGAGATGATTCATGGGTTTGCATACTTTATGCAAAAAAGTCACAATATCACAAGAATCACACAAAAAGATCAGAGGAAAAAACTCACAATCGTATGCGAATGAAGAAAACTAGCCGGCGAACAGAGCAGAAAGAGATGCATGCAGCTCGGGAGACAGCCAGAAATTAAGTGAATGCGTTGCGCAACTGAAGGGTGGGACTCCCCCACCCAACCATCTGGTAGTTAACTACCTAACAACCTTGTTAGAATTGAAAGGCCGGTTTCCAGCTGCGCTGAAAGTATTCCCCATACGTAAAGACTGAAGGTTTGTATTCGTGTAGGAACAACTACGGGGTATTATCATTACAGATAATAACCTACATACAGCATTTAACTTATACACCTCACTGATATCATACCAATAATACAAATGACAAACAGACAGTACCTAAAAGGTACTTCCTCATTACTAGTAATACATTAAATCTATGTTACTATTACTATTTCATTTAACATATAGGCATATGTTCACTGACCTGAACTCACAAATATTGTTTGGCATTCAGTAAGTTCCACAATGTATTCTGAAACTATGAAAGTCAAAACCGTAACTGTGGTCTAGACCATTCTGAAGTTTGCCTTTTCCACCAAAATATGGTGTATCACTCCATTTATACTTACTTGAAAAGATTGATGTGTGCAACTGTCAGAACTGTGATCCATGCACAGGCAAGCTGGGAATCATTCATCCCTGGAATGACTGACACTCCTCTCACAGTTTTTGAATCCAGTCTGTTTGTAAGTGCAGCTATTAAAGCTGCATTTGTGTCAGCTGAAAAGACTGTGGAGGGTGGCTCAGACACCAAAAGACTATAAATTGCTTCCATTGAAGAAATGTTAATCAGAGAACTTCCAAGTTGCATCAGGGACAGCACACACTCACAAGCAGACTGTTAAGAGACAAACAAAGTTTATGGATCACACTGATTTCACTATACCATTAGGTTTTCTTTAAAAATATTGTTTTCATAGAACAATCATCACAAGAAATAATTTTCAATATTATCTGCAAACAGGTTAGGTATATCACTTGCGTCAGTAATTTTCAATAGATCATGTTCTCCAAAACACCACAACAGCTAACAACAATACCATTAATAGATATTGAAAAAGGACATGTTCAAAAAACAATTAAAGCAATACCTTTCTAAATACAAATACATACAGAGAGGGTGTACATTACTCACCTTCATAGTTTTCTTAGGGAAGGTCATAATAACTTGTCTTAAGAATACTAATATGTGTAATGTTGTTTTAGTGTTACCCATTTCACTGGCTGCTCGTAATTGTGAAACACAGAACTCGCCAACAGGCAAAGAGCCAGGGTGGGAAATCTTCTCTTCACTTTTGACTATAAATGTGGAACCTTTCAGAATGGCTGCAACGTTGTACTGAGCAGACTTTCGAATCTATATAGTGAAAAATAATCATGTCAGGCTAAAGATCAAAACCCTACAAATGTCAACAGCTTACATTAGGTATGATTATATTATAAGGAATATAAATCTTATTCTGAATTTGGCAAATATAAAAGAATTATTAAATGGAGCATAAAATTTAACCAACAGAACCATGTTGGAACCATTTCAACTATAAAACCTATCTTAAACTTTTAACCAAGATTTCTAATGTACAGATTTACTAAACTCGGATGTAAACTGAACTTTTTTTAAGAGAAAATAGCAAAAAACCTGGAAATAAATTCCAAAGGGATATTTATTTCACTGATACAATTAGTAAGGTCTAATAAAAACATTTCACACACTTTACTTTGTCTAACCATCATTATTTGATTTTAGAATAATACTAGTGTACCTGTACCATAAAAACATATATTATGGTAACTTTGCAAATGCATTGTACTAATAGCAAGGACATGATGTTGCTCTGCATTTTCTTGTTTAAGAATTTATATTAGGTATACTGTACATGGAGTGTATCTCCATAGGCTGCACTGAACACACAAAATAACAGGGATACATATTGTGATCAACACAGTAAGATTGTTTAAAAGCCAAAATTCTTAGCTTGTACTGGAACTTACCAGATAAAAATGAACTTACCCATTAAGTTCAACTATAAAGTAACCTAAAGACTTATTGTCAGCCTCTAATTCAGGTATAAAATACAGCTCGACAGCCACCCTATTGTTCTCTATATATATGGATACTTTACCAAACTATCAGTTATAAAATTAGTGCCCTAATGTCAGGCAATTCTGAATGAGTATCTCCATAGGATTTATTTAAATCATCAAGTTTTTAAAAGTTTACATATAATTTTTGTTCTTTCTACAGTGTCTTAAAAATAAATTATACTTACTTTAGGTTTCTCATTCATAGTAAATAACACTAATTTATGCAATAAATTTTGTGTATATGAAATCTTCCACTGTTCCAGATCTTGTGCTCGCAACAGAACAGACATGCAACCAATTGCCTGCAATGAAAAATGTAATTTAGAATTTCAAAAAACTCATTATTTTATACATTACAAAAAACAAAACAAAAAAACGCAAACCTATACCTTCCTTCTGGAAATATGGAAGCCAACATCAACCTTGCACTTAAATTTATATCAGACATGACATACAGTCCATATATGACTATTTGTGTCTAAATCACAAGTTACAGTGAGAGCAGCATTCTTTAGAGGATGAGTGAGAGAACAGTTTAACTTTCTACAACTAACATCTCTTTGCTTGGTCTAAATATCAGACCAAGATGAGGGAACCTAAGTGAACAGCAATAAATCTATATGAAATAAAAAGTTATTAAAAACATTTTAGGTATCATCACCAAACTGGAAAGCATACTTCAGTTGGAGTCTGGTGCCTGTAATTCAACTTGTATATCAAGTCACTGCTGATATCTAATTTCAGTTGTTGATAGGTATTCAGTGACTGCAGACAGGATTGTAACTTCAGGTGTTCCGTAGGGTAGTGTTCTTGGCCCACTACTGTTTATACAGTATAATATAAGAGTGGTATATGCTCTGGAGAAGACAATACGCTGGCTACCAAAGCTGATGATGCTACTCAATTTACACTGCTCCCCATCTCCTGACTGTAAACCTGAGCAGGATGATTCTCTTAAAAGCTTAGATGAAGCTACAAATGGGTGCAAATCATATGAGATGAAATGAACCCCAATAAAAGTGTTTCTTTATGTGCAGCGCATTCATAATTCTATGTGTTATTCTTTAATGAGAATTCACTTTTGAAAAACATATGGTCTACCTCTTCTTCAACTGTGCACAAAAAAATTTTTTAAATCTCTATTCTCAGGAAATGAATTATCTTGCCATGGTTTGAATACTGTTCTCTTGCAGCTGATTAGAATAACCTTTTAAATTGCTGTTCATAAAAATGATATTTTTATATAAGTAACTTACCAAGTAATTACACAGCTATTGGTTCCCCAACCTATGGCAGCTTAAAAATTCAAAATTCGGGTGGTGGCGCTGTTATCGTTAGTGTGTAGGTGACAAGGTCCTGCCCACCATCTGGGACTCAAGGAAACAACTCAGCAGAGAGCTCAATTCGTTTTCTGCCGGCTTCCGGTTAACATCGGAAGTTTTCACGCGCAGCTGCTTCTTCGCTTTTCAGCCTTTCTTTGCATGAATTTGGTGAAGTATTCAGAATTTGTTGCTTTCTGGCTCGCTACCATTGTCGAATTGTTGTTCGAGATATTATTTAGTTAATGATGTCAGATTCCAGTTCATCTAGTATTCGCTTTTATTCTGAGGGTTGTAGAACTAGGCTAACTAAGCTTTCTTACGATTCTCATACAAATTGCACTAAATGTAGGGGCAAGAATGTAGTACGGATAATACTTGCATACAGTGTCAGGATTGGGAGGATAAGAAATGGAAAACCTTGAAATCTCACCTAGAGAAATTAGAAAGAGATAAGAAGAGGAAGGCAACCATTAGGGCAGGAAGTAGGGCCAATGTAGATTCCATTCCTTTGGAAAACGTAGGGGATGACAGAACTACCACTCCTCCAATTCCTCCTCCTTCTCCCATCCTAAGCCCTCCTACTTTACCATCTATTCCTGTTCCAGGTTTCCATGATTCCGCTCTTAGTGCCATTGCCAGCCTCGAATCTAGGTTCAATCAGAAATTTAGTGTACTATCTAGTACTATTATGGAAATGAGATCAGCTATTAAATTTCTAATGGAAAAAATGTAAGTATTGACAGTGCAGTGAGAAGTGAGAGTGCTATGTATATTGAGGAGGTGGCTGTCCGTCCCACCAGTGCTCCTAGAAGAAGGTCTCTGTCCCACTCCTCCCCCCCAACCGGGGAGAAGACACTGGAAGTCCACGGGAGGCTGGCGGGGTTTGCCCACAGGCAGTCGGCCCCTCTGTCAAGCCTGTCGTGCGCTCCCAGGCTTTGACTGAACGCCATTGGAAAGGTGTTACTGTGCATCAACTTTCTTCTGATTCGGAATCTTCCAGTCTGCACAAGAAGCTCCCATATCACTATTCTAAATCTTCACACCCACTCAAGAGACATGCAGATATTAGCGACTCTTCTCCCCTGGCTGTCAAGAGGTATAGGGAGACTAGCCTACAACCTTCCTGCAGTTTTCAAGTCCAGCCTGATTCTCCTGCTCATCGTCATCATTTCTTCAGAGACAATCCTAAGCGCTATAAGCGTTCTAAGTGCCTGACTTCTTCTGAGCGCCAAGCGCCTACCGACTCGCGCCAGACTTCCGCTGATGAGCGCCCACTGCCTTCCGCTAGAATACTGTTGAGCGCCGGATGCCCACCATCTGGCGCCAGAATATTGCTGATAAGCGCCCGGCGCCAACGGCCGGACTCCCAGTTTCTGCTTCTGGAGCCCATGCACCTTCTTCTGTTATTCTGTCTTCCTCATTGGTCCAGGAAGATTCTCCAGCCCTACTCAAGCACAAACTGACTGAGCTTATGGGTTTTTTGAAGAAACCCTCTTCTGCTCCAGAGTCCAAGGATAAATAATTGTCTCCTATCTCTTCAGAAGAGGAAGAGATTGTTCAGGATACAGTTCCCTCTTCTGCTTACTTGTCTCTTCTGCGTTTCGTCCTGGACAATTTCCCTTATTTCTTCGTGCCTACTTCGCTTGCTTCTCCAGCTTCTACCTTCCTCATGAAAAAGCATTTGTCAGAAGGTACCAGGTTACCCAAGCTAGTTCTTTCCTCCTCCTCGAAGAAGGCTCTCAAAGAAGTTCATGCCTGGCTGGCTGCTAAGAGAGAACAGGGCAAAGTGACATTCGCTTTTCTGCCCAGCAAATTGTTGAAGATGAATTCTATGCCACCGGGGAAGCTCTTCCTTGGGAGTTCATGCCTCCTCCCAAGGGGACTTCTCTGGTCTGGTGGATTCATCTCATAGAACAGCCTTTTTGTCGGCCAAGATAATGTTTTCCTCAGCTGAACTGGATCACCTTATAATGAATATATTTAAGGTGTTTGAGATATTTAGTTTCCTCGATTGGGCCATCGGGGCACTAGCAAGGAAGATTGAAGACTGTCCTGATCTAGCTGAAGATTTTGCCTCTGATTGGCTAGGAGTTCTTTCATGCACAGGCAGAGCAATTAGAGATGGCTCTTTAGAACTCGTTTCCCTATTTTCTACGGGCGTCCTTAAGAAGAGGGAGCTCTGGTGTTCACTCACCTCGAAAGGAGTCTCCCTGACTCAGAAGTCAGCTCTACTTTTTGCTCCTTTAGACAAGCCTCACCTCTTTCCTCAAAACACAGTGAAGGAGATTCTTTCGGACTTGCAGAGTAAGTCCACCACTGACTTGTTGGCTAAGTCCACTAGATGTCTGGAGGAGCCTGTGCCTTCCACATAAAGAGCATTCTCCCCCTCTTCAGTCTCAACCTAGATCAAACTTGCAACCTCCTACAAAGTCCATTTAGAGGTCTTCCTTCAAATCCAACCCCAAGAAGTGAGAAGTTAGTCCTCCACACCCAGGTAGCAGCCAGACTTCTACTTTATTGGAAAGAATGGGAGAACAGAGGAGCACACCCCTGGGTGATCAAGGTTCTCCAGGAAGGCTACTCCATTCCTTTTGTAAAGACTCCTCCTTTAGTTACATCTCCAATCGCCTTGACAGCATATTCAAAAGGTTCCATGAAGTTTTTGGCTCTCTCTCAAGAAGTCGAATCCCTTCTCCCCAAAGGAGCAGTGGAAGAAGTGCTAGATATTACTTAGAGGGTTTCTACAATCGCCTTTTCGTGGTCCCGAAGGCCTTGGGGGGCTGGAGACCCATTCTGGATGTCAGCGCCTTGAATGTGTTCATACTGAAGACAAAGTTTCATATGGAGACCATTCGCTCAGTCACATCCTCAGTACAACAGGAGGACTGGATGGTCACCCTGGATATGCAGGATGTGTATTTTCATGTTCCTGTTCATCCAGACTCACGAAAATTTCTACGCTTTGTTTTTCAGGACAGGATACTACAGTTCTGAGCTCTATGCTTCGGCTTATCGATGGCTCCTCAGGTTTTCACATGAATCCTTGCTCCTCTGGGGAATTGGCTTCACCTTCTGGGAATCAACATCAACTTATATCTTGACGACTGGCTTCTCTGCTCCTCGGAGGAGGAAAAGTGCGTGGAGGACTTGAGAAGAACTCTTCGCCTGACACAGGAGTTAGGCATTCTCATAAACAAGAAGAAATCCCTTCTGACACTGACTCAGGAGATTCCCTATTTAGGGATGATACTACTCTCGGACTTTTCGGGCTTTTCTGTCGCCCAAAAGAGTCGAGAACTGCCTTCAAACTGTCAGTCAGTTTCTGGCTCTTCCTTCCTGCTCGGCAGTGCAGTGGATGAGTCTTCTGGGGACCCTCGCTTCAGTAGAGCAGTATGTAAATCTCGGCAGACTGCACATGAGACCCCTTCAGCTTTTCCTCAAAGCAAATTGGTGCAGAAAAACCCAACCAGACTCCCAATTACATTGGAAATCAAAGAGGATCTCCGGTGGTGGTTGTGCGGAGAAAGACTTCAGGAAGGGAGGTCTCTTCTCCTAGTGTGCCCAGACCTTCTGTTTTATTCTGATGCCTCCGACCTAGGCTGGGGCGCCCTTCCCGACAGCGGGAAGTCTCCGGAACATGGACTACGGTACAATAGAATTCTCACACCAACATAAAGGAACTGAGAGCAATTCACCTGGGCCTTCAGTCCTTCTCGGATCTGGTCCGCGGCAAGAAGATTGTAGTGCATGCGGACAACACCACAGCTCTTGCTTACATTCACAAACAGGGGGACACTCATTCCTTCTCTCTGTACGAGACGGCGAGGGATCTCCTTCTCTGGGCAGAGGAGAACCAAGTCTCTCTTGTCACCTGGTTCATTCAAGGGAGAATGAACATGATTGCGGACAAATTAAGCTGCCTCAAACAGGTCCTTACAACCGAATGGACCCTAGACAGTCTGCGACAACCTGTGGAAACTGTGGGGCAAACCCACAGTGGATCTTTTTGCAACGTTGAGAAACCACTGTCTTCCCCTCTTTTGCTCTCCGGCCCCAAATCCTCAAGTATGGAGCACGGACGCCACGCTTTTGGACTGGACAGACTTAGATGTGGATGCCTTCCCTCCCTTTGGAATGATCAGGGAAGTAATCAACAAGCTGTCAACACATCAGAAGACCTCCATGACCCTAGTAGCCCCATTTTGGTCGAACAAGGCATGGTTTCCAGACTTGACTAACTCCTGGTAGACTACCCAAGACTCCTTCCACAAAAATGGTCTCTGGTCAGACAACCCCACTTTCTCAGATTCCACCAAGGGTTATCTGCTCTGGCCCTGACAGGCTTCAGACTGTCAAGTGCCTTGTCAGAGCAAAAGGGTTTTCAAGACAGGCTGCAGAGGCAATTGCGAAATGCAGATGAGCTGCTTCTACAAAGCTCTACCAATCAAAATGGGCAGTCTTCAGAAGGTGGTGCAGCTGCCATAACGTCTCTTCTTCTGAGACATCTATAAGCCAAATAGCTGACTTTTTGACATTCCTAAAGTCCGTCAGGAAGCTATCGACCTCTACCATCAAAGGGTATAGGTTGACGCTAGCTCTGTTTTTAAGCACAAGGGAATGGACCTGTCTTCTAATCAAGATATCACCGACTTGATCAAATCCTTCGATACGTCCAAGATAAAAAGTTCTTCCAACGTCTCTTGGAACTTAAGACGTTGTACTTAAGTGGCTTTCAGGTCTTCAATTTGAACCTCTTTGTTCTGTTTCTCTCAGGAATCTCACGAAAAAGGCTCTCTTTTTAGCGGCTCTTGCTACTGCCAAATGTATTAGTGATTTACAGGCAATAGATAAGAGAATAGGCTTTGCACAAGAGGACGCAGTCTGCTCTCTTTCTCTTGGTTTCCTCGCAAAGAACGAGGACCCTTCTAAACCCTGGCCTAGATCCTTCGTCATCAAGAACCTTATGGATATCTTAGGACCTGAGGAAGAAGAAAGACTCCTCTGTCCAGTGAGGTGCCTCAGGTACTATCTTCAGAGGACAGAAAAGATCAGAGGACCTTTGAGCAACCGATGGTACTGTGTAAGAAACCCACTTCGCCTGCTCTCCAAATATGCCATATCCTTTTTTATGAGAGAGTTAATATTAGAAGCCAACTCTCAGATCCAGGGAGAAGCCTTTCCATTACTTAAGGTTAAGGCTCACAAAATTAGGGCAGTCACAACTTCCCTCGCTTTTAAACACAACTTGTCTTTTCCCTCGATCCTACAGTTGACGTTCTGGAGATGCAAGTCCATATTCGCCTCACACTACTTCAAGGACATAGAAACCGTGTTTGAAAATTGTAGCACTTTAGGACCTTTGTCTGTGGCTGGCATAGTGCTCGGAGAGGAAGCATAGGGAATCGCTCTGTTCCTTTGCTATCCACTCACCTTGACTTAAAACTGAGTCAATGGGAAGCCTGGGGGTACATTGTACCTGGAGTACCCACCAGTTCTTATTTTATTATTGATAATGGTTGGGTTTTGGTTTTATTCTGTGGTGTAGGTGATAGTGTTGTCATTTTGTATTCTGGTCTTCGCCCAGGGCAAAGGCATCTTTTAAAACTTTGTCATCATACAGTGTACTTCCTCCGCTGCAAAGTTCCAACTTATGTAGTGGCGACCCTTGGCTATACTGCCATGTCCACTACAAGTTGAGAGAAGCTCCGACCAGAGGCAGTACCTACCTGCAGCAGCTCTCTCAACAGGTAAGGAAACAACAAACATTTATTCAATGTTAGCAACCTTTCTATTTCAAATTCATTACTCAATGCTTTGGAGTAGAATATGTCCATGTTCTTTCCCACCTCCTAACAATGTGGAATTGGCTATGTAATTACTTGGTAAATCACTTACATAAAAATGAAATTTTTATGATAAAATAAAGTTTTATACTGTATATACTTACCAAGTAATTACATGATCAGAGCCAGTCCTCCTCCCCTTGCATGGGCATTAGAGCATAAAACGAATTGAGCTCTCCGCTGGGTTGTTTCCTCGAGTCCCGGATGGTGGGCGGGACCTTGTCACCTACACACTAACGATAACAGCGCCACCGCGCGAACTTTTAATTTTTAAGCTGCTGTAGGTTAGGGAACCAATAGCTATGTAATTACTTGGTAAGTATATATAAAACTTTATTTTATCATAAAAATGTCATTTTCATAATAAAATTAAGTTTCATATATACTTACCAAGTAATTACATAGCTAAGATTTCTACTCAGGCAGCAGCCTTTTTTAAAAATTCCCAGTAGCGTTTCTATTGTTTTTTAGTGTAGGTGACAGGGTCCGCCCACTGTTGGAGCACTTGGGAAAACAACCGGCTGTTTAGTTCAATTGTGTTTATGCCCATATGCCCATAAGAGGGGAGGAGAGTGGGCTCCGAATCTGTAATTACTTGGTAAGTATTTATGAAACAATTTTATTATGAAAATATCAGTTTTATATAAGAACTTACCAAGTAATTACACAGCTGAATCCCACACTGAATGGAGGTGGGATACATGGACATATTCTACTCCAAAACATTAAAGCATGGTACAGGCAGCCCCCTGTTATCGGCGGGGGTTCCGTTCTGATGGCTTGACGACAACTGAAAATCGCTGATTTTTGGTTATCGGCACCTCTGATTGATACATATCGACGCTGATAAGTGGAAATTGGTGACTTTCGGTGCAAAAAATTGACGATTTTCATCACTACACAAGCCCCATAAAACCGGATCGCCGATAACCAGGTACCGCCTGTAATGACTTTGAAATAGAAAATTTGGCCAGCACTGATACAATGCTTGTTGTTTCCTTACCTGCAGTGCCGTGGCGATTGAGCCACGGGTTGCCTCTTCTTCAGTGGAATCTTTGCAGTGGAAGATAGGCCTGATGGCTATATAAAAGTGCCCTTGCCCTGGGTGCAGTGCCAAATTTAAAACAACCAGACAATGCTGTCACCTACTCTGAAAACACCACAACCCATCCACTAAGACTAGTGGGTGCTCCAGGTACACTGTACCCCCAGGCTCCCCAACAACTCAAAACCCTACATGAAGGCGAAAGGACAGTAGGAGAAAAAGAGTGCTTCCTATGAATCCTCCCCCAATACCATGCCAGCCACCGATAACGGCCCCAAGGTACTGCAATTATCAATCACAGTTTCCACCTCCTTTAAATAGTGTGATGCAAAAATACGTCAACTGGAGAATGGAAGAAAGCAACATAGTGTGCCTGAAAGCTAGAGAGGTAGCTAGTACCCTGATTTCATGAGCTTTCACTTTAAAAGTAGGCAAAATGTCTTCCTGAATCCGTGAATATGCCTCAGAAATAAAGTCCCTCAGGAAGAACGACAATGTGTTCTTAGTAAGAGAATGCGACAGGGTCTTAACTGAACACCAGAGATTGCTGGATGGACCTCTGATCTTTTGAGTCCTGCTCAGGTAATACCTCAGAGCTCTGACAGGACAAAGTACTTTCTCTTCTTCCTGGAGAAAGGGATGTCCAATAAATTCTTAATGGTAAAAGAATGAGGCCAGGGTTTGGACGGGTCCTAGTTCTTGGCTAAAAAAAAAAAAACCTAGGGTAAAGGAGCAAACTGTCTCTCCTTGGGAAAAAACCTACCCTTTTATTGATGGCTTGAATCTCACTAATACATTTAGCGGTAGCTAAAGCAACAAGGAATAGTGTCTTATGAGTGAGATTCCTCAGAGAAGCGGAACGAAGGGGTTCAAAGGTAGTACCTGTTAGCCACTTCAATACTACACCCACGTTCCAAGAGACCAGGTCATTAAGATCTGAGTTTGACGAAAGATCCAGGCCTCTATGTTTAAAAACTGAGCTAAGCATTGCTTGATACTCCTTGATGGTGGAAGAAGACAAATTTCTAGAGCTCCTCAGATATAGGAGGAAATCTGTGATCTGAGTTATAGATGTCTCAGAAGAAGACACATTATGGTTGATGCACCATTGATGGAAGACTGCCCACTTAGCCTGGTAGATGAGGCTAGAAGAGTGACGCCTGCATTGTGCAATAGCCTCTGTAGCTCCCCTTGAAAAACCTTTTGCTCTGACAAGCTTGTGGACAGTCTGAAGCCTGTCAGAGCAAGAGCAGACAGCCCTTGGTGGTGTCTCCTGAAGTTGGCTGTTTGAGAAAATGCAGTTTTTGGGGAAGAAGTCTTGGGAAATCCACCAATAACTGTAGAAGGTCCAGGAACCACTCCTTCAAGGGCCAAAACAGGGCTATGAGGGTCATAGTTACATTGTAATGAGTTTGAAATTTGTGTATCACCTTCCTGACCAGGCTGAAAGGTGATAAGGAATACAAATCCAGTTTAGACCAGTCTTGCAACATGAGGTCTGTCGCCCATGCAAGAGGATCTGGGGCTGGAGAGCAAGAGAGGAAGTCAATGGTTTCTGGAGGTGGCAAACAGGTCTAATGTTGGTCTGCCCCAAAGTTCCCAAGATCCAGACAGACCAACGGATCCAGGGTCCATTTGGTAGGAAGGACCTGCTTCCGAGCACTTAGCTAGTCCAGTGTCACTTGATTATGATCTGTCCACAAGAGCAGATCTCTTGCTGCCTGGGGGAGAGAGAGAGAGAGAGTGTGTGCCGCCTTGTTTCTGGATATAGGCCAAGGCATGATATTGTCCACATGCACTACTACTGTCTTGTTACGGACCATGTTTGAGAAATACTGAATGCCTAGATGAACTGCCTTCAGTTCTCTGACATTTATATGTAGACTTTGTTGCTCTGGGGTCCACATACCAGACACCTCTTGATTCCCCAGTAGGGGTCCCCAGCCTAAGTCCGAGGCATCTAAATACAAGTCTACGTCAGGGCTCAGAGGTTGAAGGGATTTCCCTTCTGATAGTCTTTCTTCGGGCAGCCACCACTGCAGGTCCGACTTGATCTCCGGGGTGATCAAAGACATGTAAAAGTCCGGTTGTGTTTTCTTGTCCCAGCTGGCCTTTAGAAAGAACTGGAGAACTCTCTATGTGCAATCTGCCCAGCTTGAGAAACGACTCGATGGATGCTAGTCCCCAGAAGGCTCATCCACTGCTGAGCTGAGCAGGACAGGAGGGCTATAAAGCTGAGGACCGTCTGAAGGCAGCCGGAAATTCTCTTGGGTGACAGGAAAGCCCGAAAAGTGATAGTTTTGAAAGTCATCCCCAATTAGAGAATCTCTTGCAATGGGGTCAACTGGGACTTCTGGGGATTGATAAGAAGACCCATTTCCTGGGTGAGGAGAAGAATCTGTTGCAGGTCCTTCATACACTTTTCCTTTGACAGGGATCGAAGTAGCCAGACGTCCAGATACAGGCTGATGTTTATCCCTATTAGATGAAACCATATTGCAAGAACAGCAAGGACCTGAGTGAACACCTAAGGGGCCATAGAAATGCCAAAGCAAAGGTCCTGAAACTAAAATCCTTTGTCTTAATTACAGGCAGTCCCCAGTTATTGGTGGGGGTTGCGTTTTGAGGGTGTGATGATAACTGAAAATCGCCGCTAACTGAAAATTGGCAATTTTCGGTGCCTTTTCGGCGATTTTTGGGGCTTATTGGCGCTGAAAAGCACCGATTTTCGGGTTATCGGTGCCTCTGTAGGTATGTATCAGCGCCAATACCCAATTACCAGTGCTGTTAAGAGGAAATTGGCGATTTTTAGTGCCGAAAATTGCCAATTTTCATCGCTAGACAAGCCCCGTAAAACTGGATCGCTGTTAACTGAGCCCGGCGTTAACCGGGGACTGCCTGTATTATTATTATTAAAACAGTTTAACCAGACCACTCAGCTCTCATAGGGCTGGCCCGAAGGATTTGGATTAAATACCAGGTCTAGGCTAGAGGGCTAGCACTGGGACAAAATAGGTCACTCAGTATGGTGATGAATGAATGAAAATGAAATAAAAAACAGCACAAAGGCATACTCTCATACTGGAACACACTCACACAATAAATACATTTATATTCATGTTTTCATATAATATATACTCACTAAAAAGGTATATTAAAATTCAGAATAAGTTAAGTAACATTTTAAAATTTAGTTACTTTAAAATTCATTAGACCACCTAAGGGTTTTCATATTTTTATTATTTACTTTTTATATTTTATTGATTACATCACAGTTCCTCATGAATATTAAAATTGGAATCACTGAAAATGTAGAAGATTGACAAAGTTTCCTTCACTGATCTACAAAATTTGATAATTGCTGCAGGTTATATTTTGGACATTCACATAACACATGCTTGACTGTTATCAACACTTTGCACTCTGGGCATTCGGGAGGAGGGCCATGTGGACTGTTTATTAAGTGTCCATGTGTCAAGCGAGTATGGCCTATTCGAAGACACGTCAGAATTGCTTGTGTGTGTCTCTCTCTCTCTGATATGATGAACTCCATTTTCCAACACTGGATTTTATCTGTTTTAATTATTATTTCCAGCTTCTTCATTCCATATATTTTGACATTTACTTACAATGGTTGTTTTTATATATCATATAGAGTCACCTAATAGGAATGTTTACATTTGCTGTCATATGGGCTGCTTCTTTAGCTGCTTTACCAGCCTCTTAATTTCCTTTAATCCCTACATGGGCAGGGATTTAACATATTTCAATAATTTTTTCCATTATTATACAATTTATGGAGTGAAAACTGAATTTGTCATACAATATTATTTTTTGGATTGTAACTTTGAATGGCTTCTATAGCGCTTCTGGGGTCCCTATAAATCACAAAATTATTAAATGTGGCTTCTTTAATTATTTTTATGGCTGATGCTATTGCACATAACTCAGCTGTAAATACTGAGGCATTGTCTGGTAGAGAGAACAGATATGTTTTGTCTTGGGATACAGCAGCATATCCCACACTGTACTGAGACTTAGATCCATCTGTATGTATTGTGTAATGTGGACCTTTTCGGATTATATGTTCTACTGTATGTTGTCTATGGTGTTCTGGGGTATATGAGTAACTTTTCAATAAATATTATGTGCAAATTTTCATTTTATTCATACTCCAAAGAGGAGGTAATTTTACTACTGAAGGTAGCTGATATTTAAATTCAGACTCCAACAATCTTCTAGATCTAATTGGAAAAGGTAGTAAATGATTGTTAATAAATACATCTCTTAATTCAAACAATTTTTTGGTTGGAGAATCACTTGTCTGAATTCTCAGGGCACTCTTTATTGTTACAAACTCTCTATGGAGAGAGAGAGAGGTAGTTCACCACATTCAACTTGTAAAGATGACTTTGGTGATGATCTAAAGGCTCCTGAACTTATTCTAATGCCTTTGTTATGAACTGGGTCTAACGTTTTCAGTGTTGTGTCTGATGCTAAGACATATATTTCGCTTCCATAATCCGTACTGTTGCTTTATACAGTACAGTAAAGGTATGTCTATAGACTCCCCAAGTAGTGTTCGATAGTTTATAATTAGATTTAAAGATCTTTTGCATTTTGATTTCATGTATATTATGTGGGCCTTCCAGTTCAAGTGAGCATCAAACACTAAACCCAAAAATTTTGCTGTTTGGCCAATTGGTATACTGTACTATAGTTTCTGATTTTTAAATCTATTTCTTCATCTTTTTTCCACTTTTTCTTTTTATAAAACATTACTGCTTGAGTCTTTTGTATGGATAATTTAAAGCCTACAGATGAGGCCCATTCATCTATTTTTATTATAGTTTTATTAATGATTTGCTCTGCATGTTTTATGTGAGATGCTGAACAATACAGGCGGTCCCCGGTTTACGACGGGGGTTCCATTCTTGCACCGCGTCGTAACCCGAAAATCGTCAAAAATCATAAGAAAACCTTACTTTTAATGCTCTGGGTGCATTGAAAACGACGTAAACTGCATTATTATTGAGTTTTACATCAAAAAAACCTTCAAATTATGATTATTCTGCTGTTTTAGGGCCAAATTTCTTCCGTCGGATCGGCGTACGACGCGTCGAAACCCCGGAACATGCGTCGTAAGCCGGGAAATAATTTCTGATGAATATATTTGAAAAGCGTCGTAACCTCAGAACGTCGTAAGCCGGAACCGTCGTAAACTGGGGACTACCTGTATATGGCAAAATCATCCATATATGTTACTTTTAATTCCAATAGGTAGATTATTACTGATGTCATTCATTGCTAAAGTAAACATTGTGACACTAAGGACGCTTCCTTGTGGAACACCATTTTCAAGTGGAAATGTACTTGACAATATATCATCAATTCTCACTTCGAAAGTGTGATTTGTCAGAAAGTTTTGGATAAAACTGGGTAAATGTCCATGGATGCTATTTTTATGTAACGTTTTTAATATTGCATATATCCATGTAGTATCATATGCCTTAATATTAAATATCTCCATGTAATATCATATGCCTTTTCAACGTCAAAAAAGACGGCTATAGTCATTTTTTTTTTCAAATCCTCTTCCTATGTGGTCTTCTAAGTCAGATGGAGAATCCAATGTAGATCTGCCACACTGACCCGAACTGAGTGCGAGTCAAAATTTTATTTTCTTGATTGTGCCATGTTAGTTGAGCATTTACCATTTTCTATAGTAATTTGCTTAAACAACTTGTTAAAGAAATTGGTCTGTAATTGTTTACATTACTGGGATCCTTTCCAGGTTGGGGGATAGGAATAATTATAGCTTTACGCCATTCATCAGGAAATAAATTTCGAAGCCATAAGTGATTATAAAACTGTAATAAAGTATGACTTTGCCACAGGTGCTAAGTGGCAGATCATTTCAAAAGAAATATTGTCACTTCCAGGGGCAGATTTATTGCTGTTCAACAGAGCAAATTCCAACTCTTCCATATTAACTTTTCTATTATAATACATAATTATCTTCTATAGTTTAAAAATTTATTGTTATTAATTCTACACTATTTTTCTTTTATCACTACTTACTTTTGCTAAGTTTTCTCCTATTATATATTACTTATTTCTTTTGGATCAAGTATTCTTTTCCCATCTTTTAGTATGGCATGTCTAGGTGGCTTAACATGGGTACCATTTATTTTCCTGAGTTTTTCCCATATTTTTTGTATGGGAGTATTATTAGAGAGATCTGATACATATTTCTTCCATGAAATGATTCTTCCTTGAATTACTTCTTTTTAAAATTTTGCATATATTTTGTTATAAAGAGGTTTTAATGTATCAATTTCTAATAATAATATAGTTAGTTTTTGTAAATTTTCTTCGAATATCGGTAATGTTTTATTTATTTTACTGAACTTTCTATTCAAATTATCTAATCGTCTTCCAATCTGGCGTTTTATTTTTATTATTTCTGTTAGTTTTTCAGACTACAGTGGGACTTTGTGTTTTGTTGGATGAGATTTTGATTCTGGTATTGCTTTGTCAGCAGCATTTTCAAAGAAATCAACAAGAAACCTATTTGTTTCATTATGATCTTGTATATTTTCAAATGGTGGGATATTCCTAATGTGGAATTCATATTGCTCCCAGTCTGCTTTATAAATGTTACATCGAGGGACATGTTTGACGGGATTATTTTGTAATAATGAAATTAATATTGGGAAATGACCACTGGTATGCAAGTCATCAACTGTGTTCCAATCCAACCTGTCTACTATGCTTGTTGTATGTAGAGATAAGTTTACCGAGGAAAACGTTCCGTGTTTCTGAAAAAATGTGTTGATTTCATTATCATTTATATAGCACATGTAATTTGAATCTATGAGTTCTATTTTACTCCCTGCTCTATTTGGGTTTGTACAATTACAGTCCCATATCCAGTTGTGAGTATTAAAATCACCTATTATTAATGTAGGTTCCTTAGCATTGTTCACCTACTAATAATGTAGGTTCCTTGGCATTGTTCACTTACTATTAATGTAGGTTCCTTGGCATTGTTAAGTAATTCGTCAATCGTAATTTTTATTAGGTTGGTTGTATAAATTATAAATTATATAATTATAATTTTTTATTTGGATTTTAATACCTGATATTTGCAAGTCAGTAATGTTAACAGGTACTTTGTCTTAAAATACTTTATGTACGTATATGGCTGTACCTAAATTTCCTTCCTCTCATGATGTAGATGCTAAGGTGTATTTACCTGTTACCGATACAGTTTTGTTGACATGTTGTAAACATACCATTGGTTCATATTCTTTTAGTAATCGTTGTATTTCTCCTAGATGTAATCTGGTCTGTAGACCACTTACATTCCATTGTATAATATAGCTATTGAAAATATATTGTTTTAGTGGTTGAGTTTTGTTTCCTTTTTTTTCATTATCAACTTGGATTTTTTCTGATAACGTACTCACAACATTCATTTGTTTTTCTTTATAATATATTAAATGCTCAATGCACATGCAACCTTTTTCATGTGTGCTCAAAATAGTAGTTTCTTTTGTACATTTTATAAAAATTCTTACAATGTTTATTAAACCATCTTTGTTTTGTTTTTGTTATTATTGCATATTTCAATGAAACAATCATTACATCCACGTGTGTTTTCATATACATTTCTTATTTCATTTGCTCTTCTTGTACCAATTATTGGTGATGGAGTACAGTAATCTCTTCTCCCTTGACACAATCATCCCTATCTATGGTATGGTTCCCTTCCACTTCTTCAGTGTTTTGGATATCTGTATCCAAAGGTTTTACTATTATTTTTGGTAATAAAGGTATATTCTTAGTTTGTTTTTCTTTGTGTTCTTTCTTCATATCCCTTGTCTTTGGTTTAACCAATGTTTCTCTAATAATAACTGGTTTCTTCATTTTGGGTGTTCTTTCCAAAGGTCTCTTTTTATCTTTAATTTCTAGTCCATCACAACTCTCCTCTACTACTTGTGTGGTAGTATCTTCTTGAACTATTTGCATTAAAATTTCAAACGAATCTGATGAAATAATATCGTTATAATTCACACCTGTTTCTTGATTTTTTACAATTTTAGTTTTTTTTGTAAAATATTACTTTCTTGAGATTTATTTTTATATTCTCTGTTGCTACTATCTGTATGCATTTTTCTTTCGTTTTTGTTTTTTGTTATTAAAGAATATGAATGTTTCTTAGACGGATTTTGAATTCCTCTCACTTTTAATTCTAATTTAGCTTCTTTTATAGACATACCAGTTCTTTCTTGTAATATTTTCAACTGTATTGTATATATAGTACTTACATTCTTTGGAACCTGCATGATGTCTTGCCCACAGTTTATACACTTTGGTACACTGCACTTCCATTGTGTGGCATGTTCTTCAGATCCACAATACGTGCACACAGGTTCGTTTCTACAATATTTCTTTGCATACCCATATTTCCTATAATTTTGACACTGTAGTGGCTTCGGGACATATGGTCTTATTTCTCTGTTTTGGCCCAATATTTTTATTTTTTTTAGGTAGATCTTGACTTTCGAATTTTATTTTGGCGATTTTTAAAATTTGCTTATTTCTTTGCTTACTCGGTATATTATATACCTCACAATCTTGGACTGTGGGATATCTTCTTTTAAGAAAGTCTGAGAAAATACTCTTTTCGATTGGTTCTTCACTGTTCCCAGGGCGCATAAAATGGTACCCTGAATGCTATTCCTTGTGTCATGTTTTTTAATTTTTACATTTATATTATCTATTGTTGTTATAGACATATTGTCCTCAGACTGACTCTTTGTTGTGGTTTCTATAAGCCACATATTTCCTCTTATCTGTCTAAACGACATTTCTGCTATTGAATGTCTGCTTAATAGGTAGTTTTCCAACTTTAGGGCTGAAATGTTCCATTCTGTTTCTCAGGTTAGAAACCTTGCCAAACTTCCACTCCCCAAGAGGGAATCGAAGTGAGTCAAGGTTGGGTCTAGACAATATTTACTTTTTTTAGGTTCGCTCTGTACTGGAGCATAGGGTTCCAACATAATTACACTAGGATTTTTTAGATTTTTCTAAACAAAGGTTGTCAGAGGACATTCTAGCAGTTGCCAACAGTGCTGAGTCAGTACCATGAAAGGACCCAGGGGTACTTAAATCTTTAAAGCGACTACTCAAAAAGATTAGTGGAAAAAAAGGAAAATTAAACCTGAAAACCTTAAAAAGATATTATCAGCCTTTCATGGAGTTCATTCTTCCACCAATGGCACAAGTGAGAACCGACTCCCAAATGTCCGCGTCCCTACCCTACCCCACAGGGGATGGCACAACATGATTAAAGTGACCCAAGTGTAAGCCAAACCCGCTTGCTAGGACTGAGAGTATTACAAGAATACAATCATCCCCACCCTAATCATATTATGGGCAAACCAGATAGAATGCTGAGTGTCCTATCCCCAGAACCAGAACCCCCCCTTGGAATCCATGGTCCAGCCCTAAAGAATAGTTCTGCCTTTGAGCTATCAATCTGATAACTCTCAGGTTCAAACATTGTTGGGCAGTTGATGGTCCTACCACAGTTCCCACTATTTAGCTTCAGATATAAACCCAATCCCAGCTATGATGTCTTTTCCTTTTTATCAGGTCCAATAAATTTATTTTACAAAAAGTGGAAAATTCCACAATATTAGTCCAAAGAAATATATAATAATAGAGACTCTTGGACTCAAACCCAGGAACAAATTCAAGGGGTTCAAGAGCCCCCCCACCATGCCAATGTGGTCCCACATCGAGGGGGGATTTTGTCCTGAAAGACAAACCTTAGACACTTCCTGGAATCTGGATGGATCGGGATATGGAAGTATATATCCTGCATAGCTAAGGTTATCATCCAGTCGCCCCAGTGAATGGACGAGAGGACTGAATGGTTCTTCTCCATCTTGAATTTCATCTTCCAGACAAAGCGATTGAGGGTGCTTACATCTAGGACTGGCCTCCAGCCCCCTGAAGCTTTCAGAACCACAAAGAGACAGTTGTAGAAGCCTTCTGTGTTGGTATTCTCGACTTGCTCTATGGCCCTCTTTTGGATGAGGGAGGACCTCCTCCAAAAGGGGCTGAATGTCTCTCTGAGCCTTTTGAGTAAGCCGATATTGTGATGGGAGACGTGACTAATGGGGGGCTCTCCAGGAATGGGATGACATAGCCCTCCTGTAGAACCTTGATGACCCATGGCTCTGCTCCTCTGATCATCCATTTCTCCAAAAACTATAGAAGTCTGGCTCTACTGGTGTATGAAGGACTTGAATGACTTCCATCTCACTTTTTGGGCACTGTTTTGGCTGGGCTCTTCTTGACGGACCTGGTCATGAACCGGACATAGGGGAGGGTCCTAGACTGCGATCTGGGCCTACTTCCATGAAAGGGCAGCTGCTGGAGTGGAGAGGACATCTTAGGAGCAAAAGAAGTAAAATCCTTGGGACACTTGGAGGATTGTGACAACAAATCCTGCATGGACTTCTTTTATGAATCAGATGCAATCTGCCTGTGTCCTGAGGGAAGTGGTGGTGATGGTCCTGTGGCGAAAACAACAGGGCCAACTTCTGTGTCTGAGTGACTCCTTTAGTGGTAAAAGAGCACCAGAGCTCTCTTTTCTTTAAAACACCAAGAGGAAAAAAGGAGGCAAGCTCTAGAGAGCCAACCCTAATGGCCTTGTCTGCGCAGGACAGGACTCCCAGCCAGTCGGAGGCAATATCGGACAAAAACACTTGACAGTCTTCAATCTTCTTGGTCAGTGCTCCCACTGTCCAGTCGAGGAAACTAAATACTTCGAACACCTTAAACAAATCTCTGACAAGGTAGTCTAGTTCTGCCGACGAAAACATAATCTTCGCCAACGAAAACGCAGAATGTAGAGAAGAGTTGATGAGACCAGAGAAGTCCCCTTGGGAAGAGGCAGAGACTCCCAAAGGAGCTTCCCAGTGACATAAGACATATATCTCCTTTGAACAAAGAAAAGGGAAGAAAACCAAAGGAAGCTTTTCCTTGCTCCCTTTTAGCTGAAAGCCAATCTTCAATTTCCTTAACCCTTAAGGGACGGCATAATTTATCAATGTGCAACACCCCAGACCGGGGAAACTTTGAGGTCGGCAAAATAAAAAAAAATCACATCAATGGTAAGAGAGTGACACGTACATTCACACTGTGTAAATAAAAAAATTCTAAAAAATTTTCCCTATCTTCCACGAGAAGTTGAAAATGACTATTTACAACCCCTTGTGGGGCCTCATTTACAAGACAATCGTAAATTTTACCAACTTATATATGTTTTTTCTAATAAATAAGTTTTTTGGATTTTGTAAAATTATTATTACTGCTCACACAATATCAAAACAGATAAGAAATAAAAGCAATAACAAAGTTTTTGCATGTATGTTGTAAAATATTCACGTAAATTTAAGAGAAGGAAGATTCAGTAACTTTTTTACTTTTACATGCTTTTTCTAATATTTCTTTGCAATTTTCTTTATAAAATTACATTTACAACCAACATACTATCGTAAAAGACAAAAACAAAAAACAACAGCAACCCTTTTGTATATTTACAAGCAAATTTACAAAAAGACTCATGTGAGAGAGAGATGCAGTACCTTCCCCCTTGAAGTCACAAGCATTACTGATACTGGCCTAACTCTCACGTCTGTATAAAAGTTGCCATTAGTGAATTTATAGCATATAGAAGTATTGGCCCCTTTGTTTCGAATCATTATTACCATAACAGTGGTGCGTAATTCTGCTTCACACTGAAGCTCAATCCGTCCACTAAGGGTTAAGAGCCTTCTTGGAAGAAGAAAAAAGCACCATCTTGGGGAGTTCAGTCCTGTCATCCGGATGAGACCTCATTAAAAGTTGAGGCAGGCGAGACCGAGGAAACTGAGGCGAAAAAGGTTGGAAAATTTGCTGACAAATAGTGCAGAAGAGCTGCGTAGGCCGACGGAGAAGCAGGCTCTTGATCGCCTTCCTCCTCTGCTGAGGAGACCAGGGACAGGGCAGCCTCAAGAGAAGTCTTGGAAGCAGAGGGAGCTTTCTTCAGCAAGCACATAATCTCAGCCAGCTGCTGCTTAATGGGAACCAACGAAGGTTTGTCTTGAACTAAAGGTGAAGGCAAATGAAGAGAAGCAATACAGTAAACCCCCGATATTCAAGTTCTCAAAATTCGTGGAATTTTCTGTGGAAACTATCTATAAATTATTTGTGGCAAACTCACCTATTCGTGCATTTTTTGTACAGCAATATTCTGTATTTTCGTATGATTTTCATGACTAAATACTGTACTGTATCTCCATATACATTTTATGATAAAATAATGATTTACAATACTAATTTTCAAATATTAATATTAAGTTTAATAAGATTAAATAATAACAAGTAGTGAAAATAATAATTCTCTCTCTCTCTTACTGAGATGTGTTTATTTGTTTTGTATGACAAATAAGTGATTTACTAATTTTCAAATATTAATATTAATGTAAACAGCAATAATATAAATTTACTAAAGAAAATACTATAGTGGACTGGTAAGGTTTTAGTCTATTAATTAATATATTATGTAAAATTTTAAAGGAATACATATGACCCCTAATCTTTTGCTCAAGACTTGGAGAGAGGGGGGAGAGTGAACCTGTCAGATATGCCAAATAGTCTGACAGCAAGGGTTGGGTGGTCAGTGTTGCCAACTTACTGGTCAAACACCACTACGAAGGATATACTGAAAAATCTCTCTCTCTCTCTCTCCCAGGAAAAGATAGAATTTTTGTGGTATGTTTATTTGTTTTGTGTGATAAATAAATTATTTACCTATTAGTAAGTATTAGTTTTCAAATATTACAGTAATAATAATAATAATAATAATAATAATAATAATAATAATAATAATAATAAATAATAATAGAACCTGTTTAAAAGAGGGTCTGCTGCCAAATTATAATAATAATAATAATAATAATAATAATAATAATAATAATAATAATAATGTACTGTAATTACAACATTTATGCATTTCTATAGTAAGTTATGAAAGAAAAATTTCAATCAAACAAATTTCAACCCCATCTTTTCCTGAGTCTTCGAGCTCAGGGGGGAGGGTGAACTTGTCAAACATGTCAAATTACTCTAGATGTTACCACAAAATGATCAAATCAATTTCTCCTTTTTTTCTTCCTTCCTTTATCTCTCTTTCACCAAAGTGTAGAATATGAAAATTAAATAGATAGATCAATACATACTTAGTTCAGCCCTTCTCTCTCTCTCTCTCTCTCTCTCTCTCTCTCTCTCTCTCTCTCTCTCAGGAAAAGATAACATATAAATAAATTTTGTAAAGAGAAATGGATTAACATTCCTCAAGAGATTAAAGAGATACACTCTCTCTCTCTCTTTTGCATTGCCAGTACAAGGCTGGCTAAATTTGTTGTAGTGGTAACTCTCTCTCTCTCTCTCTCTCTCTCTCTCTCTCTCTCTCTCTCTCTCTCTCTCTCTCTCTCTCTCTCTCTCTCTCTGTTTTCCCTGGAAGGGTGTATATGTATATTTTTAAGGGTACTAATGTTTAAGATGACTTTGAAATGATAATAATAATATAATTTCAAAGATTAATACAGTAATAGGATAGTAATTTAAGGTGTATTTGATGTAGGATGATATTTTGAGTATACATTTGGTATTTGAACTTTCAAGATAAGCAGTTATAAGCATTTTTAGAGGGAGGTTCTAAGTATTCACGGATTTTAACTTCGTGGGGGGGGGGTTGTCTGGAACGCATCCCCTGTGAATGCGGAGGGTTTACTGTATGTCTGGGAAAGGGTGCTTGACGCTCAGAGGAGGCTGACGGTTACTGAAGAGTTGGTGCTGGGAACTGGTGTTGGGCACTCAGGAACTGGCGCCGGGTGCTCGGAAAGTGGTGCCGTGCACTCGAGAGGAGACAGGCATTTTGACTCTGATGTGGGGCCCCTGAGAGAGTTCGCTGCGCGCTTAGGGGCCATGTGAGGGCGCTCGGGAGAGAAGGCCTCTGGACTGTCCCATATGTTAGGAAAGGGGTGCTGTTGCAGCAGGGAGGCAGTTCTCGTGCTGAACGAGACAAAAGTGCCACGGGTTGCTTCCTTGGCTTGCTATTGTCAACTGCAACAAAAGGTCCTGTGTCGACTTCTTCTGTAAGTTGGATGCGACCTGTTCTATTGCAGCTCTTGGTAATAAAGCTGACCAATCTAAAGGCGCAACAGGAGAGCCGATCTTTGAGAAGGAGTAACACCTTTGGAGGTAAAGGTACACCATAGTTCCCTTTTCTTAAGAATCCCCATGGAGAATAAGGTAGCCAGTTCCTGGGAGCCATCCCTAATGGCCTTACCTGTGCATGAGAGTAGTCCCAGCCAGTCTGCAGCAAAGTCCTCTTGAAGTGTACTACAGTCTTTCATTTTCTTGGCCAATGCCCTGACTGTCCAGTCTAGGAAGATGAATACTTCGGTTTTAAAAATTTCTTTCACAAAACGGTCTAATTCCGAAGACGTGAACATAATCCTAGCAGGGTTAAGAGCCAATCTGCACGTTGCGTCCACAAGGCTGGAGGAGGCAGAAACTCCCAGCGAAGGCGCTTCCACAGTGGAGTATGACAAGCAGCTACTTCATGACAGATGGGAGGGAGGTGCACTGAAAACTGCTTAACCCAGCTCCCTCTTTCCTGCTAACCAACTGTCAATGCCCGGCTAATGCCTTCCTAGACGATGAGGAGAGGACCATCTTGGGTAGTCTAAAGGCTTCTACTGGCTGTCTCATCATGAAGGCCAAACCAGGTGATGATGGGGCCCTTGGAGAGAAGAAAGTTGGATAGCAGAAGAGGAAGTACCTCAAGAGGACCAAATACGCTGACATAGGCTGATCTTGGTCAATGGCTTCTTTGTCAGCTTCCTCATTTGATGTGATGGGAGAAGGAGTTAAGTCCTCCTTCTGATCCTGTGTAGCAGCAGGTTGCTTTTGAAAAAGCCAAGGATGTTATCCAACTGCCATTGGATAGGTTCAAATGAAGGATCCGTGATGGCAGATGTTGGTGCCAAACATTTGGCTTCTGGCACCAAGTGTACCGGAGGCGAGAATTCTGGCACACGGCGCTCGGAAACTGGGTGTACAGACACTGGGCACTGCTCAGCAGTTGGGCACTCAGAAATCGAGTGCTTGTAACCCGATTGCTCAGACACTGGGCAATCTGACACCATATGCTCGGACATTGGGCGTTCGGACACTGTGCGTTCGGAAGTTGGGTGCTCGGACACTACACGTTCGGAAACCAGGCGCTCACACAACTTGGTTGAGGAATACCATGTCATAGGCCGGCTCACTGTCATCGAAGTGTCATGCACAAGCCGATTGGGACTGGAAGTTAGGCATTCGGACACTCGGCGTTTGGACACAGAACACTTTGACACTGCACTTTCAGACACTGGGCACTAGGACAACTTGGGTGAGGAATGCCGTGTCAAAGACTGGCTCTCTGTCACCAAAGTGTTATGCACAACCCGCTCGGGACTAGCCCAAAAACTGCAGGAGGGAAGAGGACTGTGCTCCTGCTCCCTGGGAATCTTATGTGGGAGTGGGGAAGGAGCATGCCTTTTCGATAGCCTTGACGCTTTTGAAAACCATTTATGCCCCGTCCGCACTGGTGACCGCATCACTCGATGACAGATCATGCACATCCATATGAACGCCTTTCCAATGGCGAACTGCCGAGTCCTGGGTTTGATCAACAGGCTCGGTTGAGGGGGGCAACTACCTGTGGGTAAACCTCACTGACCTCCCTTGGACTTCCAGTTTGCTTCCTCCCAATTTTGGGGGAGTCTAACATTGGACCTTTGTCTTGACCTTTGTCTAGGAGCATTGGTGGGACCAGTAGTCACCTCCTCCACTTGCACTGCACTTGCACCAACACTAATTGCACTTACCTGATCCATATAGGTCTTAACCGAAGACCCGATTTGGGCTATGGTATTAACAAGCAGACCAAACTTTTGATCAATTCTAGCTTCTAGGCTGGCGATGGCATCAGGTTCAGAAGAATGGGAGTTTGAGGAAATGTCTGACAGCTGGTGACCGGGGAGAAAACAGGTAGAAATGTAGAAGGCACAGGCTGAGAAGCAATATCCGATTTTGGAGTAGAAACCTGACTGGCTAAACCTTCAGCCTTGGCTCTAGCAGCTGCCTTTCTCTGTCCGTCTCTTTGTTTTTTATCTAGATGTGCTTCCAAAACTTTCCATTTATCCTGATCCCATTTTTGGCATTCATCACATTCAAGTTCAAACAAGCAAATTTGCCCTCTACAATGGCAACACAAAGTGTGTGAGTCATACTGAGCAGAAGTAAGTCTAGTATTGCAACCTTTGCTGCAATACCTAATACTAAACACACTAGAATCTGACCCAATAAGTCTAGTATTACAGCCTTTGCTGCAATACCTAATACTAGACACGCTAGAATCTGACACAATTAGTCATAAGTCTGAATAATAAACTAGCTAAGCTAATAAATAGCACGCTGACAACATAAATGAATGCTTCACCATAGGTGAAAGATACAACCATCCAGTACTTCTATCGTTTGTGTGTAGGTGATAAGGTCCAGCCCACTATCTGGGACTTAGGGAAACAACTTAGCAGAGCTCAATTCGTTTCATGCCCTAATGTCCATATGAGGGGAGGCAGGTGGGCTGCAATCATGTAATTACTTGGTAAGTATATATAAAACTTTATTTTATCATAAAAATGTCATTTGTATATAAGTAACTTACCAAGTAATTACATAGCTGATTCCATATTGCAGGAGGTGGGAAAGATCATAGACATTTTCTACTTCAAAGCATTAAGTATGTAATGAATTTGAAATAGTAAGGTTGCTAACATTAATAACATGCTTTTTGTATCCTTACCTGTAGTGGACATGGGAGTGTAGCCAAGGGTCGCCCCTACGTTAGTGGGAACTTTGCAACGGAGGAAGTACACTGTATGCTGACAAAGTTTTAAAAGATGCCTTTGCCCTGGGCAGAGACCAGAATACAAAAGAATAACACCTACACCACAGAATTAAAACCACAACCCACACCATTAAAAACAGTACTAAAATGGTTGGTACTCTAGGTACAAAGTACCCCCAGGGTTCCCATAGACTCAAAACCTTAAGTCAAGGTAAGTGAAAAGCAAAGGAACAGAAAGTTCCCTATGCTTCCTCTCCCAACACCATGCCAGCCACATATAAAGGTTCTAAAGTGTTTCAATTTTCAAACACAGTTTCTATGTCCCTAAGGTAGTGTGAGGGGAAGATAGATTTACATCTCCAGAACGTCAACTGCAAGATCGTACAGACATGTTATGTTTAAATGCTAGGGAAGCTGCGACTGCCCTAATTTCGTGGGCCTTAACCTTAACTAAAGAAAGGTGTCTTCTTGGATCTGAGAATGAACTTCCAATATCAACTCCCTCAGAAAAAAGGAAACGGCATTTTAGATAGAGGACAAATCGGGCTTCTTACAGAGCACCACAGGTTGTTTGAAGGTCATCGAATCTTTTCTGTTCTGTGAAGGAAGTACCTGAGAGACCTCACTGGACAAAGAAGTGTCTCCTCCTCCTCTGGACCTAAAATGTCCATGAGATTTTTTATCATGATGGATCGGGGCCAGGGTTTTAATGGATCTTTGTTTTTAGCAAGGAAAGTAAGGGTCAATGAACACACTGCATCCCCTTGCACAAAACCTACTCTCTTGTCTATTGCATGTAATTCGCTGATTTGTTTGACGGTAGCAAGAGCCACTAAAAAGAGAGGCTTCTTGGTGAGATTCCTGAGTGAGACAGAAGTCAGTGGTTCAAACGGAGGACCTGAAAGCCATTTCTATACAACATTTAAGTTCCAAGAGACGCTGGAAGAACTTTCTTGCTTTGTTGTTTCGAATGATCTGATTAGTTCTCCAATGTCTGTGTTAGAAGACAGATACATTCCTCTGTGTTTAGATACTGAGGTTAACATTGACCTGTACCCTTTTATAGTAGAGGTTGATAGTTTCCTGACAGATTTCAGGTATAATAAAAAATCAGCTATTTGATTTTATAGATGTCTCAGAAGAAGTGACGCTATTTCGGATGCACCATCTTCTGAAGACTGCCCTTTAGATTGGTAAAGCTTTGTATAAGACATTCGCCCGCAACTCGCAACTGCCTCTGCAGCCTGTCGTGAAAAGCCTTTTGCTCTGACGAGGCGCCTGACAGTCTGAAGCCTGTCAGGGCCAGAGTAGACAACTCTTGGTGGAACCTGAGGAAGTGGGGTTGTCTGAGAAGAGACCTCCTTTGTGGAAGTAATCTTGGATAGTCCACAAGAAGCCGAATCAGATCTGGGAACCACTCCTTTTTCGGCCAAAGGGAGCGACTAGAGTCATGGAGGTGTCCCGATGCGTCAACAACTTGTTGATTGCTTTCCCTTATCATCCTGAAAGGAGGGAAGGCGTACACATCTTAGCCTGTCCAGTACAGGAGCATTGCATCCGTGGTTCAAGCTCGAGGATCCGGGACCGGAGGGCAGAAGAGTGAAGTCGGTGATTCCTCAGTGTTGCGAAGAAATCGATGTGGGCCTGCCCCATAGTCTTCACAGATCGTCGCAGACTAATGGGTCTAAAGTCAATTCAGTCGGAAGAACCTGTTTGAGGTGACTTAGTTCGTCCACAAGAACATTCATTCTCCCTTGAATGAACCATGTGGTGAGAGTGACTTTATTTTCCTCCGTCTAAAGAAGGAGATCCCTTGCCGTCTTGTAAAGAGGGAAGGAGTGCGTGCCTCCTTATTTGCGGATGTAAGAGAGTGTAGTGGTATTGTCTGTGTGCACTGCTATCTTCTTGCCGCAGACTAGGTCCGAGAAAGCTTGAAGGGCCAGGTGATCAGCTCTCCGCTCTTTTACATTGATGTGAGATTCCCGCTGCAAAGCTGTCTACGTCCTGGAGGTTTCCTGGCCGCCCAGGAGAGCGCCCCATCCTAGGTCGGAGGCGTCTGAATAAAATTGAAGGTCTGAGTTCACTGGAAGAAGAGACTTCCCCTTCTGAAGTCTTTCTTTGCAAGACCACCACTGGAGATCAACTTTTATTTCTGATGTTATTGGGAGGATAGAAGAGTCTGGTTGAGTTTTTCTGCACCAGTTTGCTTTCAGGAAAAAATGCAGGGGTCACATATGTAGCCTGCCTAGTCTTACAAATTGTTCTACCGAAGCAAGGGTCCCTAGGAGACTCATCCACTGCACCGCCGAGCAGGATGGAAGGGCCAGGTACTGACGGACAGTGTAGACAGTTGTTGACTCTCTCGGGCAACAGAAAAGCCCGAAAAGTCTGTGAATTCAGGATCATCCCCCATATAGAGCATCTCCTGAGATAGTGTCATAAGGGATTTCTTCTCGTTTATGGTCATTCCTAACTCCTGCATCAGGCAAAGAGTTCTCAAGTCCTCTGCGCGCTTTTCTTCCAATGGAGAGCAGAGAAGCCAGTCGTCCAGGTACAAGTTGATGTTGATTCCCAGTAGGTGAAGCCAATTCCCCAGAAGAGCGAGGACTCATGTGATTACTTGCAGTGCCATCAACAAGCCGAAGCATAGAGCCTGAAACTGTAGTACTCTGCCCTGAAATACGAAGCGAAGATATTTCCGTGAGCCCAGATGAATAGGGACGTGAAAATATGCATTTTGCATATTCAGGGTGACCATCCAGTCCCCATGCTGCACTGAAGACATGACTAAGCATACTGTCGCCACGTGGAACTTCGTCTTCAAGACAAAAGTATTCAGAGCGCTGACATCCAAAACAGGCCTCCAGCCCCCTGAGGCCTTTGGAACCATGAAAAGGCAGTTGTAAAAACCTTCTGAGTGGCAATTGAGTACCTCTTCCACCATTCCCTTGATGATCAGGGACTTGACTTCCTTAGCGAGAGCCAAAAATCTCATGGAACCTTCTGAATACGCTGTCAAGGTGATCGGCGATGTTACTAAGGGAGGAGCTTTTTTGAAAGGAATGGCATAGCCCTTGAGTACCTGGACTGCTCAAGGCTCTGCTCCTCTACATACCCATTCCTTCCAAAAAAGTAAAAGTCTGGGTCTTACCTGGACACGGAGGACTAAATTCTTATTTCTTGGGGTTGGGCTTCAAGAAAGACCTCTTGATGAACTTCGTTGAGGTTTTAAGTTAGTTCTAGGTCTAGGCTGGGTTTTAAGTTTTCCCCCACAAAAGGGCTGGGGCTGTTAGGGGGAGAACAATCTTGACGTGGAAGGCGCCCGATCTCTCGGGCATCTGGTGGACTGAGCCAACAGATCAGTCGTAGACTTCTGCAAGTCTGAAAGTATCTCCTTAACTGTTACTTGAGGAAAAAGATGAGCCTTATCCAAAGGAGCGAAAAGTAGAGCTGAATTCTGTGTTGGCGAAACTCCTTTTGAGATGAACGAACACCAGAGTTTTGTCTTTTTAATTACACCCATGGAAAAGAGGGAAGCGAGTTCTGCACCGCTGTCTCTTACCGCCCTATCGGCGCAAGAAAGTGCCCCTAGCCAATCAGAAGAAAAATTCTCAGTGAGGTCTGGGCAGTCCTCGATCTTTCTTGCAAGAGCCCCAACAGCCCTATCGAGAAAACTAAATATTTCTAGAACTTTAAAAATATTCTTGATAAGATGATCCAGTTCCAGGGATGAAAACATTACCTTGGTTGAAGAAAAGGCAGTTCTACAAGCCGAATCTACCAGACCAGAGAAGTCCCCTGGGAGGAGGCAGAAGCTTCCAAGGAAGGAGCTTCCCCAGTGGCATAGAATGTGTACCTCATCTTCATTAATTTGCTGGGTGGAAAAGCAAATGTCACTTTGCTCTGCTCTCTCTTAGAGGCCAGCCAATCATGTACCTCTTGGAGAGCCTTCCTCGAGGAAAAGGAAAGGGCTAACTTGGGCAGCTTGGTACCTTCAGAAGACTGTTTCCTCATGAGGAAGGTAGAAGCTAGAGAAACGGAGCAGCAGGAACGAAGTGGTCTGGGAAGCTCTCAAGGAGAAACTTCAAGAGATGAATAAGCAGACGAAGGGACTGTATCCTGAACAACTTCTTCCTCCTCTGAAGAGATTGGAGACAAAGACTTGTTTTTGGTTTCGGGAACAGACGAGGTTTTCTTCAAAAGCCCCATAAGCTCTGACAACTGGCGCTGAAGAGGGGCTAACAATGATCCTCCTGAAGTGATGTTGATGGAGGATGAGAGGGAGGCACCATGCATCCAGAAGCTGTCGATGGGTGCTCGGCTGTTGGCGCTGGAAGCTTGGGAGCTGGTGCTGAGCACTCAAAAGCAGAAGTCTAGCATGATACAGCGGGTGCCGGGTGCTTGGAAGAAGTCAGGCAATAAGGGCGCTTATAGTGCTCAGGACTGTCTCCTGTCGGCTGAAGGAGGTGAGTGGGAGAAACAGACTGATCCTGATAGTTGCAGGAAGGTTGTGGTCTAACCCCTCTGTACCTCTTTACTGCCAGAGGAGATGCATCGCCAAGCCCCGCATGTCTCTTGAGCAGGTGCGACAAAGACGAAAAGCGATACAGGTGCTTCCTGCTTGGACTGGAGGCCTCAGAATCCGAGGACAGCTGATGCACAGAAACGCCTTTCCAATGGCATTTAGTCGAAGCCTGGGAATGAACAACAGGCTTGATGTAGGGGGCGACTGCCCGTGGGCATACCCCACCAGCCTCCCTTGGGCCTCAGGTATGTCTTCTCCCCAGTGTGGGGGAGTGGGACAGGGACCTTCGTCTAGGAGCACTGCTGGGACTGACAGCTACCTCCTCAACATGCACAACACTGTCACTTTTCACTGCATTCTCACTATTCACATTTTTCTCCATATGAGATTTAATAGCACTTCCCATCTCCATAATGGTATTAGATAATACTCCAAACTTCTGATCGACCTTGATTCAAGGCTGGCAATGGCGCAGAGAGCAGAATCATGGGAACTTGTCTCAGGAGTTAGTGGTGAAGCAGGAGGACTCAGGATAGGAGAAAGCGGAGGAATTGAAGAAGTAACAGCCCTATCTTCCACTATACTAGGAAAAGGAGCAGATTCTGTACTAGCCCTATTCTCAGCCCTAAGGGCTGCCTTCCTCTTTCTCTCTCTCTCAAGTTTCTCTAAGTGAGATTTTAAGGTCTTCCACTTTTTCTCCTTCCAATCCTGACACTCTAAGCAAGTATTATCCATACTGCACTCTTGTCCCCTACATTTAGTGCAAACATTAGATGAACTAGAATCTGACATGTTAATTGTGGAAAATCCTAAAGTTAACTAACAAATAATCCAATAATGATAGAAAACCACAACAACAACAAATTGTGAATACTTCACCAAGATCAGGCAAAGAAAAATCCAAAAAAGCGATGAAGTTAGATGTGAAAAACTCCAGATGTTGATCAGAAGCCGACAGGAAATGAACTGAGCTCCCTGCTAAGTTGTTTCTAAGTCCCGGACAGTGAGTGGGACCTTATCACCTACACACAAACCATAGAAGCGTTGCCATGCAAATTTTGAATTTTTAAGCTGCTGTAGGTTAGGAACCAATAGCTATGTAATTACTTGGTAAGTTACTTCTATAAAAATAAAGAATCAAAGTACAAATATAAAAGGGAGAAAATCAGTCAGCTATATGATTAGCAGGACACTGATCTCGTTACTAGTGGTGATAAGCTCGCAGCAAAAGTTTTAATTTCTGTTAAACAGTTTATTCTTTGCTTTATTGGACTGCTCTCCTACCGAAGCCTGTGAACATATATAGCAATCTGCTTTTCCAACTAGGTCTGGCAGCCGAGATGATGATGTTAATTTTGACCATATTGTCCATGGTTTTTTTTCTTTACTTCTGTTCTATAGTTTATTCTTTACTTTATTCTTTTTTCCATACTAGGTTGCTTTTCTACTAAAGCCCTTGGACTTACTGCACTCTGCTTTTCCAACTAGGGTTGCAGATGGGATGATGATAATTTTGATCACATTATCCTTTGTTTTTTAAATTTGCTAAATAGTTTATTTATTACTCTTTTCTATTTTCCATACTGGGCTGCTTTCCTACTAGAGCCCATGGACTTGCAAGCACTCTGCTTTTCCAAGTAGGGATGCAGCTGGGATAATGATGATAATTTTGACCATATTATCCTTTGCGAAACAACAGGTAGCAGTATCCTAGAAACTTTTAAAGAAATGGGTAATTGTATACTCCTAAAGCTTATCACTCTTAGTTCCCATTATGTACATGTAAACATAAGACATACCTGGCACAACAAAATAATGATAGTAAGTTAAAGCAGAGAAAGAAAAAAGGGATAAATAAAATCTTGAAACTGAAACAAAGTTGGCACAAGGATAGTGTCATACACAAAGGCATTCTAGGAAAGTGAAACTGAGGTGCCAATGGTATGGAATTGCACAACAGAGCAGATGTGTAGATGCATACTACCAGGAAGGGTCCAGCAAGATGTAGAGGGTACATTTGTTTTGGAATAATAGGTTAGCACGAATACAACTGGTTCCAACCAGAATAAGGCATCTTGTGATATATAGGTTGCAATGAACAAAATAATTTTTTATACCTTGGTACAAAACATTTTTTTTTACCTTGCTAGAGACAGGATAAGCCAAACAGTTTTTCAGAATGTTTTAAGGAAAATAATGGAAGCCATGAAAACTGAAGGGGGAAATAGTATCAGACAAACCAACCTCCTTGAGTATTCTGCATGTCTCTATGTAAACCCTAGAAAAATTCAAGTACAGCTGGTGGCATTATCAGGCAATAAAGACCTAAAATCCCCGTTTTGCATCTCAACCTTACACTTTTCTTTCACGGCCTATGAGCTATATTATTAAAGTTAAAAATTTTGGAAAATTCTGTGACAAAAACTTCTGTAATGAATAGTCATTTTTTATAGTCTGTTCTCTGAAAAAGCTTTGTTAAAAAACTTATTCACCAGCATATAAAAATATTGCCAGGATAGCTGAGTAAATTGTTCTGTACCTCTAATATCTTATGCAGATTAGCAGATTCTGCTTGAAAAAATGTGGCATGTTATTAGCACAGCTGTCTACAAAATTTAAAAATCCTTACACAGTCAGCACTATACTTACATTTGTTAGCAATGCATTCTTTAAAGAACTTTGATATTGAGTGATTATTGCATCCAGAGCTTTGGCAAAATCACCAAACTTTGACTGGAGGACTTCAATGTGAACACGTCGAATTACTCTAGCCATCAATGACAAAACAGCTTCAACATCATCTTCACTCTCCTTGAGGCCTTCCAAACTAACCATCTGAAGTGCAAATACAGAAAATTACTTTTATTATTTTTAGGCAAAATCTGTACTATAGAACTAAAATTTTAAACTGCTTCTTCTATGTCACTGCGGAAACCTGTTTCATCTTTCAAGAAAAGTTTAAAATGGAGACAAAAAACAAACAGCTACAATCAACAAGATTTTTAGAAAACTCAAAGTACCAAATTCACGCAGTTATAAAGAAAACCAAGTGTTAATGGAGATATAAATTTTCACAATAAAATTTATTATTTGAATACTTACTGTTAAAGAGCTTATATTTCTGTGCCAAAAGGCGAGTCAGCATTCAAACAACAGATTGAATGGCTGCCCAGAAGACTGTCTAGTACACCTGTTCTCCACCAGGTGTGTTTCAAATGTTTTAGCTCATCAGAATTTTCCTTGACAGCCCAATAAGTTGTGGGGAGGCTGGGTGGAGTCTACTTTAACAGTAGGTAAGTATCCAAATAATAAATTTTATTATGAAAACTGATATAACCTGGGATGAATCTTACCTACTGTTAAAGATAGCTGATTCTCACATTCAAAAGAAGATGGTGGGTAGTTGGGCTAGACAAAATCCACTCAGTCAATAGAGCTAAAGGTTTCTTGCATGAAATCCAAAACATTCTTATCTCATCTGGAATCCTTTCCTTTCTGGATCTTACTGTCACCAGAAGTTGGATTTCATTCAGGGAGAAGGCTTTCCTGTGTGTGCATGTGCAATAAAGAGCAGCCTTGCTGAGAAAAATGCTTCAATTCAGCCAGAATGAAACAGGAGTGGCATGAGGGGACCCTGTGCCTGGGTCTAAAAGCCCTATAAAATGACAGTCAACTAAAAATAAATATCTTTATGAAATACAGGTACACTCCTATACAATATATGTACACAACCTTCATGCTCCCAAAAATATCAAATCCCAAGTTTTAAAATAAAGAGCCTACAATACTGTTCTTTCTTCGGTTCAGGAAGACTTCACCTGCTATTAGTTGTGGACTAAGGGTTTTACTGCTTGCACTTCTACTGTGCTGTCATAAAACTAAATGAAGTTGCAACTGCTCTCACATTATGAATGTTTACCTTCAATAATGGTAAAAGGTATTGTGGAGGGATGAATGAGTTTTTGTGTAGCATTTCCCAACGTTCTGTGAGAGAGAGAGAGAGAGAGAGAGAGAGAGAGAGAGAGAGAGAGAGAGAGAGAGAGAGAGAGAGAGAGAGAGAGAGAGAGAGAGTTTTAGTTTGCCGTTAAGATAGTTTTGTAAAGTAACGTAAGTTTTGAGAGAGAGAGAGAGAGAGAGAGAGAGAGAGAGAGAGAGAGAGAGAGAGAGAGAGAGAGAGAGAGAGAGAGAGAGAGAGAGAGTAGTTGTCGTTAATGAGTGTTTGGTTGTTGGAAGAGGGATGAGGGTCTTTAGTTCGAGTTTGAGTGCTGTCTGTTGTGCAAATGTCGAGGGAGTTTTTTCGGTTTTGAGTGAGTCTTGAGCTGAGTTCTGTGCAAGGCGGACATTGATGGTGGATTATTGTATGTTTCGTGAGTCGTGTGTTTTCTGTTGGATGTCATTGTTGTCTGTGCATGTGTCTCTTTCTTTTGCTGGTTTTTTTGGTTGAAAGTCTGTTTTTCGGTTTTGTTTGTGTAATTTTGTCTACTGTGTTGGCGACCGTGGACACCTTCATCCATCTCCCAGCAACCGAGGATCAGAGTGAGTATTGTATGTGGTTATATGTTCTGTGTATCTGTGTTGTGTATTGTTTTTGTGTTTTTTTAAATTCCGCCACATTATATTTGGTGCCCAACGTGGGGCAGCCGATGTTGCAGCTGCAATTAAGATTGGTGGCTGGTAGTGTGACTGGAGGAAAGGATGGAAGAGGAACTGGTGAGGTTGAGAGAGGAGTTGCGGCTGGCAAGAGAGGAGAATGGGAGGCTGAGGGGTGAGAATGAGGAGTTGAGGAGTCAGTTGGAGGAGATGGGGGGAATGCTAAGGAGTGCAAAAGAAGAAATGAAAGGGGAGATGAAAGAGTCAGAAGAGAGAATGGAAGAGAGGGTGGATAAAAAGTTGGAGGGAATGATGAAAAGTGTGGAAGAAATGGTGTTTTTGGAGAAGGGGCTGTTGGAGGCAGGTCCTCTGGAACACGTGAAGGGGCAAGAGAGAAAGAAAAGGAGGAAGAAGTGAATGGAAGCGTAAGTGATGAAAGTGATGTGGGAATAGTAAGTAAGAAACGAGAGAATGAGAGGCAGGGTAAGGAAAAGGGAATGAAAAGCAAGGGGAAGGAACAGAGGGAAAGTAAGGATGAGTCAGGGGAAGAAAAAGGGAAGAAGGGAAAAGGAAAGGAAACTGGTAAGAAGGGCAAGGAAGTGGGAAAGGCAAGAAAGATGGGAGAGGGTGAAGATACTAGTGATAGTGAGGTGGATGGAGGTGAATGGATAAAAGTGGATAAAAAGAGGAAGAAGAAGAGTGTAATGAGTAAGATGAATGTAAGTGCGGAAGTGGACTCTTTGTATTCGGAAGAGGGTATGAAAGGACAGAGTGAAAGTAGCGAAAGTGAGAGTGAAAGTGAGAAAGAAGTGAGAAAGGCTATGTATGTGAGGGAGGTACCCCGGTGTGAAAGGTATGATGAGTATGGAAGGAGGGATGTGCATGATTTCTTTAGGGAGTATGAAAGGTTTTGTCAGGATAAGTATGGGGAGAGTAAGAGAGTGTGGGCACGAGAATTAGGAGAATATTTGACTGGGTTTTTGCTTGATATGTATAGGGTTATTATGAGTGTGGGAGATGTTGAGTATGACAAGGTGAAAGCTAGACTAGTTGAGCAAGCGAGGCGTATGAAAGCGAGTGTTAAGTATAAGAGGAAGAATGAATTTGATGAGGCAAGAATGAAAGCTGGGGAAACCTTGTCACTGTATGCTTGTAGGCTGGAGACGTTGGCAAGGAAGAAGTTTGGGGATGATGGGATAGATGAATGTAAGGAGTTAATATGGAAGTTGTTAGGGACAGTGCCAGATGGAGTTAGAGAATTTGTGAACTTGAAGCGGAAGGAGAAGAAAAGATGGACGAGTGAAAGGTTGACTTGGGGAGAAATTTTGGAAATTGTAGAAGATTATGAGCTTGACAGGGTTATAAAGAGAGCAGAAGTGTGAGTGTAAGGGCTGGGGTAGATGAGAGAGTGCCAGAGTTTGGAAGCTTTAGGGACGCAGTGTTGAGGGGCCCAATGAGAATGGCCGATAGTGTAATAGGAGTGTAAGAGCAAGTAATGTGGAGGTGCCAGTGAGGATGAATGGTGGGTTTGTAAGGGAACAACGGGTTGGACGGGTTAGGGATAGTAGTGTACAAAGGGAAGGTCGGTGAGTGGAAGTCGAGCGAAGTGTTTTAGATGTGGAAAGGAAGGACATACAAAGAATGAGTGTAGGTGGGCTCTAGGAGCGTGTTTGGTGTGGGCAATCGGGACATTTGGTAAGTGAGTGTACGAAAGATAGGGGGATTAAATGCTACAGGTGCGGACAGGTGGGTCATATTGCTAATGGTTGTAGGGGTACCCGAGTGAATGTAATATGTGGCAACTGTGGTAAGAATGGGCATTATGCGAGAATGTGTTCAGAACCGAGAGTGAAGTGTGTTGAATGTGGAATGGAAGGGCATGTATCAAGTGTATGTAGACGAAAGAGGGTGACTGTGAAAGCGAATTCAGGGAAACTGAGTGTGAAGGGGTTCAAATGGGTGGATCCTCCAGGATGCAAGCGGTGCGTGTGATGCATGTACGTGAGGGGTTGTTGCATGAGGATCAGCAATTTGTTTTGATAGAGTATGGTAGAAAACGTAAGAAAGGGAAGAACGTAAGTGAACGGAATGGTCGTAAGTTGTGTGATAGGGGTGTGAGTACCAAAGTGAAAATGAGTGATAAAGCGTGTAATACGGATGAATGGGATGGTATGAATAGAACGTATAGCATATGCGGGTTTGATATAACTGAGTTGACTGAACGTGTAGGGGTGAGTGAACAGTTGGAGGTGAGCGAAAGTGTAAGAGTAAGAGAGCGTAGCAGTGATAGACAGTGATTGAAAGCATGAATGAATCGTTGCAAGAATTGGAAAGGTCAATGAGCGAATGGGATGGGTTAGTTGAAGAATTGGGGAGGTATTTGGGAACGAGTTAGAGGGTATAGATGAGATTGTGGATGAAATTGAGAGTGGTAATAGTGAAGAAGATAGCGTGAATCTAAGAGAGAATGGAGGAGAAAATGTAAATCTGAATGTTGCTGGAAGAGAGAGTGAGTCTGAGAGAATGATTGCGTGCCCGCGAACGCGTTCTAAAGGACCTGCTAGTGAGCATCCGTGGGTGTTGCGTAAGGCAATTTGAATGTAGTGTGAAAAGTATTGGTTGGAAAATGCTAAAGGGGGAGAATTGTGGAGGGATGAATGAGTTTTTTTGTAGCATTTCCCAACGTTCTGTGAGAGAGAGAGAGAGAGAGAGAGAGAGAGAGAGAGAGAGAGAGAGAGAGAGAGAGAGAGAGAGAGAGAGAGAGAGTTTTAGTTTGTGTTAAGATAGTTTTGTTAAAGTAACGTAAGTTTTTAATGTCGTTAATGAGTGTTTCGGTTGTTGGAAGAGGGATGAGGGTCTTTAGTTCGAGTTTGTTTACGGTGCTGTCTGTCTGTGCAAATGTTGAGGGAGTTTTTTCGGTTTTGAGTGAGTCTTGAGCTGAGTTCTGTGCAAAGGCGGACACTGATGGTGGATTATTGTATGTTTCTGTGAGTCATGTGTTTTCTGTTGGATGTCATTGTTGTCTGTGCATGTGTCTCTTTCTTTTTGCTGGTTTTTTTTTGGTTGAAAGTCTGTTTTTCGGTTTTGTTTGTGTAATTTTGTCTACTGTGTTGGCGACCGTGGACACCTTCATCCATCTCCCAGCAACCGAAACACTCATTAACGACAACTACACTCTCTCTCTCTCTCTCTCTCTCTCTCTCTCTCTCTCTCTCTCTCTCTCTCTCTCTCTCTCTCTCACATTCTAGCCTAATCAAATATCTCACACAGAACCTCAAGTTCCTTGATAAAGATGTTCAAGGTTTCTAAAACCACAAAACAACACGTTGACTTTGCTTCTCCCAGGTTTAACCTTTGACAAAGACATCCTATGCTTTCTAAAATCACAAAACAAAAAATTAACTTTGCCTCCTCCAAGCTCAAGCTTTGACAAAGATGTTCTAGGTTCTAAAACCACAAAACAAAAGCTTAACTTTGACTTTTCCAGGCTTAACCTTTGACAATGACACTCTAGGTTTTCTAAACCACAGACAAAAGGTAAACTGCCTATTCCAGGCTTAACCTTTGACAAAAATGTTCTAGGTTTTCTAAAAGCACAAAACAAAAGGTTAACTTTGCCTCTTCCAGGTTCAACAATATAAGTAAATTTTAATTACCCTAACAGGACAGAGAAATGTTTCCATTTCTTCCCCACCAATGAGAGAGCTTGATACTCAGTTGTAGGGGCTTCTATCTCAACATCTTAACGATACCCTAGAAAGTAGACAGCAAAAAACTCTTACTATGTATACGAAAGCAGAAAAACTCTGATGTCTGCAGGGGTATAGGTGCTGAAAATTCCTCTAGAACGGCACCCAGAGCAACACACAAACCACTGCTTCTGGTACAAGGCCATGGTTGCTTTCCACTTAAGGATAGAATCCACGATACCTTTGAAAATCCTCTTACTGGGAGGAGATGGTTGTGCATCTCCAAGTGGTTAAGTGTGAGATGCTGAGGTTAGTGGAACCACATGGAATTCGGTAGTTTGAGTTGATTACTTCTTAACGTAAGAATATGAGAAACATCTACTGAAAAAGCTAGAAAGTCTGAAAATTATTTGCTCTTATGCTATTAGGTCTCTACCTGGAGCCATCGAGCAATTCTTGTACTCGAAATTTGTCCAGTACTTTCCTTCCAGTAGATATGAGTCTGAATCAAGCCAAACTTGAAGAAACACATCCACCGCTCAAACCTGAGGGCTCTTCATGGATTAGTAGTAGACTGGTTGTTCCTGTTCATCCACATGCTAATATGTCTACATTTGAGCAATCCTCTAATTCCACAGCGACTGTTGGATTCGCGGATGTAATGACCACTTTGTAGGTAGGTTTGTCCTTCCTGAATCCTCAAATGCCAATAAACATTGTCTTCCTGAATCCTTAATTCCCAATAAACACTGTCCTTCCCGAATCCTCAATTACCAATAGAGTAAAACCCCGTATTCGTGGGAGATGCGTATCATACCCCCCACAAATAGCGAAAATCCACGAATACTTAGAAGCCTTCTAAAAACACTTAGAACTTCCTATCTTGACAGTTCAACTTAGAACCCTTCTAAAAATACTTAGAACTGCCAATCTTGACAGTTCAAACACAAAAAAAAACTAAAATTGCTTATACAGGTATTATCCTACTTAAGATGGGGATAGGTTCCAAAAAAACCATCGTTTGTTGGAAAAAACGTATCTCGAATATAGCCTAGCCTACACTATAAAATATGCTCCACATATACATGGTATAGTAATTATTAAGATCAGCTAATTCTGGAGGTTCATGCAGAGTGACTTATGATAATTCAATACAAAGAGAAATTGAATAACAAACAAGAATTAACTTAGCCTACACTATGGTATATCGTATACATATGTGGTAGTCTAGCCTACATTATACTGTACTCTATACAGTAAACCCCCCGTATTCGCGTTCTCAAGATTCGCACTCACGTATTCACAGATTTCTCTGTGGAATGCATCTACCCATTATTTGCGGAAAATTTGCCCATTCACAGTATTTTTCACTGAGAAATATTCACGAATTACTGTATTTTCATATAATTTTCATGACTAAATGCACTTTTTGTGATAAAACTATTAAAATACTCAGGTATAAGCATTTTTAGAGGGTTTTTCTTATGTTTAAACTATCAAAATAGGCAGTTCTAAGTGTTTTTAGAGGGGTTTTAAGTATTCGCGGGTTTTAGCTACTCACGGTGCGGGTGCGGTACGTATCCCCTGCGAATACGGGGGGTTTACTGTATTCACATAATAACGTATTATACGAACATCAACACAACGAATATACACATCTTTTCCATGGATCTTTTAAAATGTTATGCTTTAATTCACTGTATCCAATAATATTGTATATATATTTTTATGTTGCTTTTGTATTATAAACTGCGATCATAGCAATCAATGTTTTGGTTTGGAAATTGATTACGCGGTAAGTTATTTTGCCGTATTTAACTCAGTTCAGAGTGCTTTTCTTGCTTCTAGTTAGCGTAAATGAATCTCTAGATACTTTATTTATATGGAGCAAGGTTATTTTTCATTATGCAAAGTGTTTTTAAGTCGAAATATAACTTAAATACGTCTCATTGTGAAATTAATTTGGCTATTTTTTTCGTTAATAGGAGACGTTCGCCGTTTGGGTGCATGTTTTGTGTAAAAAGGAAAAGTCAAGATTTCATCATAATACGAGCTTTACGTATTTACCGTTTATCAGCATAAAAATAGCAGTAATGTGTGTTCTTTCCTATCCAGTAGTTTTGATTGAAATACTTTCTCTCCAATTTTAATTACGGTCGAGTTTCATCCATGTTGCCGATGCACGATAATTTATAGTCATTAGCAGCTTGAGCATCGTTTTCTCAGCTTCAGCTACAACTTGCAGCTTAAATTTAGAAGCATATTTCCTTGCCGATCTTTTATCCATACTGAATAAGGGTATAATGTAAAAAATATATCAGTCCTATTCTACTTAACATCATTTGTACTATAACTATGGTAATTGTTTACTACTGTACAATGGTTGAAATACAAGCAAATTGGCTGTTGTTATCTGATTTGGTTATAAGCAAAACAAGAGTTTCTCGTTCTGTTGTTTATGGCTGTAAGCATTTACGCAAGCGTATAACATTACCAACAATACTTTTATCATTCTCTTTTACTTTTTTAACTAGAAGATAGGATAAAGAGATGGCAGAAAAGGAGTTGGTCTATTTTAATTTGGTCTCTCTCGCTGCCTGATCATACGCTGCTGCCTGCGCCCACGTGAAATTTAAAAATATTTTCTAAATATCGTCGTATCGGTATTAATTGATTACCCCATCGCAAAATCAAATTATCGTAACTCGAGCAATACCTGGGTACCTGAGTATTTTAATAGTTTTATCACAGAAAGTGCATTTGGTCATGAAAATTATATGAAGATGCAGTAATTAGTGAATATTTCTCAGTGAAAAACACCGCGAATGGGCGAATTTTCAGCAAATAATGCATATATATGTTCCATAAGGAAATCCACGAATAGGTGAGTCCGCAAATTGTGAGACTGTGAATACAGGGGTTTACTGTAAACATTGTCCTTCCTGAATCCTCAATTGCCAATAAACATTGTCCTCCCTGAATCCTCAATTGCCAATAAACATTGGCCTTCCTGAATCCTCAATTGCCAATAAACATTGTTCTTCCTAAAACCCCAATTGCCAATAAACATTGTCCTTCCTGAATCCCCAATTGCCAATAAACATTGTCCTTCCTGAATCCTCAACTGCCAATAAACATTGTCCTTCCTGAATTCTCAATCGCCAAAAAACATTGTCCTTCAGCAGAATGAACTAGCCAACCAATATCATGTTGTTCACTTGACTCAAAGAAATCTTTCTGACCAGGGATAAACCTACTAGGAATCTTCAATGGCCTTTTCCACCATCCTGACATCTTGTAAGGTTTACCAGGTGCAGCAGACCATTCTTTGGTGTATTGTAAGTCTGTGTAAAGACACTTGTCATAAATCTTTTTGTTACAAGACAGATGAAAAAAGTCCTAATTCTTTGTTTTGTTACATGACAGAGGGAAAAAACAAAACCTGGACATAGAGGTTTTAGAATATAACAGTCAATTTAGTTTCGGAGCCCCTCCTACAGAACCTGGCGACAATGATGGTCCTGGATTACTTACGTGTTTAATGAATATTTGCTATAAGTTGTCATCTGTTATGCCGAGACTACACTGTAATTGTGCCTGATTATTCTGACAAATTCTCCAGTAAGGCTATGTTTCCTAACAAAGAAAGCCATTACTGCTTACAAAGTTCCATAAGGGCTAAAATTCAAGGAGCAAAAGTAACTATTCATCTTCCGACAGATAAGCATGCATATTGCAAAAGTACACCCCCATCACCAGACAAGAATGTACTAAGGAGGGGTTAGGGAAGTTGACTGAAAATCATAAGGCACAGAGACTGAGCCCAGGTAAAGCAACAGATCCCTGGCCTTTGGAGGACTATTGGCAGAGTTGGCCAACTTGAACCAGCTGACTCAACAGAAAAGAATTCTCGCTCCTAAAAGTTGACACCATCCGCCTATGGGCAACAAATTCCTTGTGAATACTTACGGAGACACTGTTCATGAACTGAAACAAAGTGCCCTCAACAGCAATACCTTCTTTGTAAATACACTGAAGGAACTTGCACAATTGAGGATGTACTGATATGAGAAAAAATGTCTCCTGCATGTCCATCGAAACATCCGACTGTTCTTTTGGAAAGTCACTTGAACCATGCTGAAAAAACCAAAAAAGCATGGGGATGGACGTATAAAGTTGTTCTGTCTCAATATGTTCCAACACTGGGAGCCAATCTCCGGTTGCTTATGGTGCTTATGGCCAGGAGGTAAAATCCCAGTGAATTACTGACACCTGCTCCATGGTATTCTTTCTAATTACAGCCTCCTACTGAAGAATGAGATACAGTACTTCTGCTATAAGAGAATAAATCAGTGGAGGGGAACCAAATATCATAACTCTCCTTCAGTACCTCCACCACTTAAGGTTCTGCTCCTAAGTCTCTCCAAGCATTCCAGGAGGCCTGCAACTGGCCTCCTACCAGAACCTGAGGGCTGACCAGATCCCCAAAAGGTATAAAATATGACTTGTACCAATATATCCTCCCTTATCACCCCAAAGTGTCAGGCTTTGAAGGTGACCCAAAGGAGAAACTGAAAAAGCTGCCATCTCCTGTGCAGAATAAGCCTTTAATGATAGATGGGAGCATACGTGTTCTCACTTCTTACAAACACTTAGTGTAAGCATAAGAACATTACCTGCAGTGTCAGAAACGGGTTTGACTGCACAAGTTAAAAACACTCAAGATGCTTCCTCGCTAAAATCCCGCTGGTGCCACAAACGCCCTAAGCTCGTACCACATACACACTTAGCTGGCGCCAGAAGAAAAGTGCTGGCAGATTTAAAAGAAGCTTTGTGCGCCAGAGTACGAGAAAACTTATGAAACGCACTATAATTGAAGGAGAAAGCTTGGGTTCTCGTTCTCCAAATACTTAATGGGCGCCAAAATACTCGAAGACAACAGAGACCTATTCTCCACATGGTCTCTTTCCTCCCCAAAATGAGGATAAAGTGATGCACAAGGCTCCAGCAAGTGCCAACAACCTGAAGAAGATCCCTCTGATTCAAACTCTTCTTCCATCAGAGGGCGACAGCTGACGACATCAGGTGACAGCAGCTGAGTAGCCATAACACATCTGCAACTTGATGAAAAGGAGATAGAGAAACGCAGTCTGAAGCGACTCACCTGAGTCTAAAAAAGTCATCTGAGTGAAAGAAAATGAAGCGCCAAAAAAACCAGAAATGTTAAGAGGCTGGGGGAAGAGGAGTTGCAATGACTCTACCACCTCGTCCGAAAGCCACTCTACAGACTTGAGAGCACTCCCATACAACACATCCTTAGAAAGTTAAATAGCTAAAATAACATCTAGCTTGGAAACAACAGAAGATACTGTAAGCATCGTAGGATTGGAAAGCAAGTACAGTCAACCCTCGTTAAGCTTGACCTCATTAACCCAGACATCGGATAAGACGGACACTGAAGAGGGTCAGCCGATTTGAAATGTGTAATGTTCGATCACGATTTAAGACAGTTAAAACTTTTCATTTATATTTTTATTTTACATATACTGTTCTGTATTTATACTGTACTGAACTGAAATGCTATTAACTTGTAACCAATTTAACTTGCGCACGGTACGTACTGTCATTAAGAAACGCTATTGCCTGGAATGGTAGGAAAAAGTTAAGTACACCTTAGTTTTACCAGACCACTGAGCTGATTAACAGCTCTCCTAGGGCTGGCCCGAAGGATTAGACTTATTTTACGTGGCTAAGAACCAATTGGTTACTTAGCAATGGGATCTACAGCTTATTGTGGAATCCGAACCACATTATAGAGAAATTAATTTCTATCACCAGAAATAAATTCCTCTAACTCTTCATCAGCCGGCCGCGGGAATTGAACTCCGGCCCGTCGAGTGACAGTCTGAAGCTCAACCGACTCGGCCAACAAAGGGTGGAACGGTAGGAAGTACCGTAGCCAATCACTGAGCATTAACAGTTTTACCTATCTGCTGCCCGACTGGTAGCTACAGTACGATGCTTTGTATGTTTTTTAGGAAAAAAAGACATGACAAAGGTAAACTTTATGAAGACAAAAGCCAAGTTACTGAACAATAATTGTGTTTACGTGGCAAATGACATGAGAGAGAGAGAGAGAGAGAGAGAGAGAGAGAGAGAGAGAGAGAGAGAGAGAGAGAGAGAGAGAGAGAGAGAGAGAGAGAGAGAATTGCCAGTTTCCTCTATGCATTGTAATTCTATCCTCGAGAGATTAAAGAAAAGAATTTTGTTTTAAAGGTATGTCAACGCAGCTTTAGTAAATATCATCTGAAGTAAAAAAAATTTTATATATATTTTGTTCCTGAAGAATCTCTGAACCAACAATTTTGCACTCAAAGTAATAAGAAGGAATTCATTCTACTCTTCTTGTAACCAGTAAAATACATACACTATTGAAAACTACGTTTTGTATTCAAAACACATGGACTTATGTCATCCTCAGCTTCTCTGAGCAAAAGTTCTTTCTCAGACAGAATACAGCTAAAACCTGATTGGCTGGCTGGTTGCCATGGAGATCTTCTAGCCAGTGACAGCCCTTTACTTTGTTCTATTTACAGACATATGCCGTGATGGCACTAAGTTTGAACGTTGCCATGAGCGTGATTATTTGACTGCTGATGGCACTTACTCAATAATTTGCTTTATATAATTATTTCTTCATGAAAATATGAATTCAACAATAATTTTCAACTTTAATATAGTGGTATGAAAAATCCCACAACAGTCTGTTGTGGTGATGCTTCATCACTTGCGAATCCGATTCCCGGACCGTCCTCAGATTTACGACTGCAAACTGATGGCGACGTCAGTAACAATAAAAAACAACCCTCTCTAAGATCGATATGACGAAATGTATTTTATAGTCTTACTTATCGTTAAAATTCACAAGTTGAATTACAATCATTTTGATCATGTATATTTTTGCGTTTTACGGAATGTTTTTTGTTAAGTAAAACGAAGTGGAGTCTCCAAAATGAAGAGTAAGATTTTTTTTTATTTTTTCATATTTTTTTATTTTAGTTATTTATTCATTATAGTTCATTATTATCTGTATTACTATACTGTTGAATAAGTGTGAGATGATTAAAATCTTCCGTAATAAAATAGTGGGACAATTAAGACCATAAGTTCACTAATACATTCTGTTTTCAACAAAAACAGAATGTGTTAGTGAACTTATAGTCTTAATTGTCCCATTATTTTATTAATGAAGCTCTTAATCATCTCACATTTATTTAACAGTATATTATTACAGATAATAATAAACTATAATGAATAAATAACTAAAATAAAAAAAATATGAAAAAAGGGAAAAAAATCTTACTCTTCATTTTGGAGACTCCACTTCATTCTACTTGACAAAATTATGCATTTATGTCTCTGCCTAGGCATCTACATATGCGGCTGAATTCTATAATTTTATCATGTTTTATTCTTCATTTTTCATCTTTTACCATGAGCTTTAATTCAAACGTTTCTACACTGGTTTATTATCCATACTCTTTATAAAAATAATGAAATACAGTATATTTATAGGTATATATATGGATATTGCCGGTTAAACCCGACTATCAGCTAAGACAGACACCCTGGCCCCCCTATTAGTCCGTCTTAACGAGGGTTGACTGTACAAGATTTGCTGATAACCAGAGAAAAAGCATGTAAAGAATGAACAAGTGCTTTTCAATGGAGAAAGAGGAATAGCAGATGAGGATTTAGAATGAGCAACAGATATTGAAGAGACTGGCTTAACAATCAACTGAGTTGTCATAACATCAGAATATGACAACTCATTTCAGACACATTATTATTAACACCACTGTCTATACCTATGTAATTATCCCTAATGATGCTAATAACCTTACACTAGGTGCTGATGATGGTAAAAGTTGCATACATTTACCTAAACGACTTTTTGGCTAACAAATTGAATGAGAATGGGCATAAAAAAATGAGAGGCAGGTGACGAAGGGCACAGACCTACATCGCCCCAAGAACTGACCCAGTTCCCTGGCAGTGGACTCTTCCAACTGTCATAGGACAGTCCTAGGCTCGGGCTACAGACGGGTGAAGGCACTGACACCTTACCTCTTGTGGGGGAACACAAAAATGATCACACACTATTGGGGACCTGGAGCGGTTCCCTAGTAAGTTCAAACAAACCTTGTACTGACCCAAATAAGGTTTATGCCCTGTTCTGTCTTCTCAATGCACTTTCCTGAACTGAAAGGGGAGTGGAAGGCGGAGCTAAAGAGGAAGTCTCAGTACTAATTAAAACATTAGCAAAGGAAAACCCTAGACTGAGTAATAACAACTACAGACGAAGGACATGGAGAAAGAGGAGAAATGACAGGTTGGAGACCTGACCTAACTAGCTGCTTTCGCAATCTATCTACTTCCCTTCACTTCCTATACTAAAAAACTTAAGCAGAAAGTCTTTCGAAAATCCATACTTCCTCACATCTAAGTTTAAGATCACACTTAATACCATTGCAGTAAGTCTATCTCTTAAAAAATCAACATCCTGCTAACATAGTAATCATTCCTACAGAACCTGACGTTCTTACCCTTGATTCCAGTGGAAGGCTTCCTAGGAAAAATAAATATACAGTACTGTGATAGCAGCAAACAGCAAACACTATGAAATACCAACAAGTGCCTATAAATAATGGCAGCAAGGAGAATTCTGAAAAAACTTAAAACATTTGAAACACACCTGGTGGACAACAAGTGTACTAGACAGTCATCCAGGCAGCTATTTGGTCTTTTGTTTGGATGCCAACTCACCTATCGACATGGAGATAGCTTATATCTTTAACTGAGGTCAGATTCATTCCAAATAATTATTATTATAAAGTAGTTTACTAAGGACATAGTCACATTTCTACTCTTTTAAGGTTTTCTCACAAGGATGGTCCATTAATAAAACATGAAAATTGAAGCAAGTTAGTTAAATGAAAGAGCTGAACACCTAGACTGAAGAATGATGAGTAAAAAGCTACAATAATGTAAATGAGAGACTATTTTTCCACATTACAAAAAGGATAAAACAGAGGAGCTTTCAACTGTTTGCACAACAGTCCTCTTCAGCCAACTGAATAAAAATACTTGTTTATCTTATAAAGACAAACTGAAAAAAATTTTTGTGATAGTCTAGGAAACCATCGAACAATCTTTTGGCGTGAATATAGCATTTATGTAATGGCCATTTCCCAATATCTGTGAGCCAACCGTTGTGATCTTAACGGCTGTTGCTCGATCGTACAGTGCTCATTACTAGTGACTAGGTGATTCATGGGTGGTGAATGACTTTCAGCCTCGGTGCCTGTTGTTTCTGCAACAATTGCCACTTCGACAACCTGTGCGGGGAGAGATGTGGGAGACATTATCAGGGCCCTCAAGAAACTGCTCGAAATTTATATTTATGGAATGAAAGACTAGCCTGTCTGTATGTCTGTCCTCCTGCATAAAGGCTTTATTGCCATCTAATGTGTTGCAAATATTTATCAAAGCCCCCTCCACTACTCTTCTATGGCCTACTTGACTACTTCTATAAATAATTTTAGCTCCCTCCCAATCCATGAAGTGATTATTCTCCTAACAGTGTTTAGCAATAGCACTGTTTTGAGCGAAGTCCCTGACTGCTTTTTTATGTTCTTGTAATCTAATGTCCTTCCCCCCTACCTGTCTACCCAAAATAAAATAAATAGAGTTTGCATTTTATAGAATTTTATGTCTCTCTCATTGTTACTTATCACTACCAATTCTGTGGCTATTATTCTGATTGAATTTGGATTTGACTGAATTTCTGTATGTGAAAGCTACTTTAACATTACCTGTACTATTGATGAACTGGGCTGTTGATTTTAATTTCTCATGATATGGAAGCATTATGTATCTCTTACTGTGATCAGTCTGCTTGGGTGAAGAGTTGTAAAACTTTTTTTAGCCTTAGTCAAAGCATCTTCAGTAAAATGGGCAGGGTAACTGAACTTACTAAAAGTATTTCGAATATGGGCAATTTCATCATCTAAATATTGTGGGTACAAATTTTAAGAGCCCTGACAGCCATGTTAACAATGATATTTTTCTTTATCTGAATGCTAGGATAGGAATAAAAATGAACATATAACTCTGTATTAGTCGGCTTTCAGTAAACCGAGAACTCAAATTTCTTTGTGTTTGGATTGTGAAAAACTAGGACATCCAAAAAAGGTAATTTGCACTCTGATCCCTTTTCATATGTGAACTTGATTTGTTGTGTCTGACTGTTAGTAAATTCTACTAGTTAATTGAAAAAATTGTCATCATGAATGAAATGAAAATATCATCCATATAGCAAACCCAAAATATTGGTTTAAATTGAGGCGAGCAAGAACTCAGAATAGTCTCCTACACGAACTCCATGCAGATATTAGCCAAAACAGGTTGGGGGGATCCCATTGCTACTCCAAATCTGTGTTCATATGCATCACCTTTGAAAGTGAAAACAGTGGACTCTACCCACAGTTTAATGAGGTCAAGAAATACTTCAATGGGGAGTGGGCATAAACTTAGGTCATTATCAAACTTATCACATAACTTTTCAAAGACAACCAAGAGGGACATTGGTAAATAAAGAGGTGACATCCAGACTATACATTGTCCCTGAAAAGCCATCCAATGCCCTTGATTCTTTGAATGAAATCATCAGTGTCTGATATGTGCGGACGATATCGTGCCTACCAAAGGGGCAAGTTGCTTGGCAAGCCATTCAGCTAACATGGATTGGGGGGCACGGGCACAAAACGTAGCTACAATGGGTCGTAAGGGACATCCAGTTTTATGCCCACTCCCCACTGAAGTATTTCTTGACCTCACTAAACTATGCGTAGAGCCCACTGTTTTCACTTTCAATGGTGATGTGTATGAACAAAGATCTGGAGTAGCAATGGGATCCCCCCCCCCGACTCACCTGGTTTGGCTAATATCTGCAGGGAGTTCGCGAGACTATTCTGAGTTCTTGCCTGTCTCGGTTTAAACCAATATTTTGGGTTTGCTATGTGGACGATATTTTCATTCTTTTCATTCATGATGATGATTTTTTCAATAAACTATTAGAATTTGTAACAGTCAGATACAACAAATCAAGTTCACATATGAAAAGGAATCAGAGTGCAAATTATCTTTTTTGGATGTCCTAGTTTTTCACAATCCAAACACAAAGATGTTTGAATTCTCGGTTACCGAAAGCCAACTAATGCAGAATTATATGTTCACTTTTATTCCTATCCCAGCATTCAGATAAAGAAAAATATCATTGTTAACATGGCTGTCAGGGCTCTTAAAATTTGTGACCAACAATATCTACATGTTGAAATTGCCCATATTCGAAATACTTTTTAGTAAGTTGAGTTACCTTGCCCATTTTACTGAAGATGCTTTGACTAAGGCTAAGAAAAAGTTTTACAACTCTTCACCCAAGCAGACTAATCACAGTAAGAGACACATAATGCTTCCATATCATGAGAAATTAAAATCAACAGCCCAGTTCATCAATAGTACAGGTAATGTTAAAGTAGCTTTCACATATGAAAATTCAATCAAATCCAAATTCAATCAGAATAACAGCTGCAGAATTGATAGTGATGGTAACAACAAGAGAGACATAGGAGTATATTTTGTAAAATGCAAGCTCTGTAATTTATTTTATTTTGGGGAGACAGGTAGGGGGGAAGGACATTAGATTACAAGAACATAAAAAGCAGCTGGGACTTCTCTCAAAACAGTGCTATTGCTAAACATTGTTAGGAGAATAATCACTTCATGGATTGGGAGGGAGCTAAAACTATTTATAGAAGTAGTCAAGTAGGCCATAGAAGAGTAGTGGAGGGGGCTTTGATAAATATTTGCAGCACATTAGATAGCAATAAAGTCTTTACACAGGAGGGCAGACACAGACAGGCTAGTCTGTATAATTCCATAAATTTAAATTTCAAGCAGTTTCTCGAGACCCCTGATATTGTGTATCCCTCACCTCTCCCCACACAGGTTGTTGAAGTGGCAGTTGTTGCAGAAACAATAGGCACCAAGGCTGATAGTCGTTCACCATCCATGAATCACCTAGTCACTAATAACGAGCACTGTACGATCGAGCGACAGCTGTTAAGAAGATCAAAACGGTTGGCTCACAGATACAGGGAAGAGCCACTACATAACCGCTATATTCATGCCGAAAGATTGTTCGATGGTTTCCTGGACTGTCAAAAAATTTTTTCAATTTCAGTTGGCTGGAGAGGACCGCTGAGCAAACGGTCAAAAGTCCCCATTTTATCCTTTTTGTATTGTGGAAAAATAGTCTCTCATTTACATTATTGTGGCTTTTTACTCATTATTTCCAATCACAATATAGTGATGCATTACAGATGACCTAGACTCAAAGTAATCAAAATAACAGAAGGAAAAAAGAATGCAGTATAAGTGCAGCTAGGGCTGAAGGGATGCTGCAAGCATCCCTTCAGTATACATAGCACACTGTAGGCATGTTGGCCTACAGTGTGCTATGTGTACTGTAAGCAGTAACCCAACCTTTAAGGAACTGGTGGGGCAGAAGGAAACCTTGAAATTGCATATGGAAGAACCATTTGATTTAAAACAAATCCATTACTTGAAGAATGACTAATTTGCCCCTGAAATGGTATGTATGAAAAAATTTTGTATTAAAAAAATAAAAAAAAGATGACACATTTGTCATAACAATACAGTTTTTTTTATAAATCACTGGCAGAATGGAATTTTAAATCAAGTAGTGCAGTTTAACTACAGTACTGAATAATATTTTCCAAAAATCAATTTCCACAAATCACTTTAAACACATCAAAGAATTGCTTAGTTCTCTTTTCCATATTTCTATCCATCCCCAGTCTGTTCCATTTCCTAGCCTACGCTCTTATTCTTAATCTATGAAGAATGACTCTTTCAATTGCTAAAAAGATGAATATTCGTGTGGTATCTACATCATATTTCTTTGGTTTTTTATTTAACAGATATCCACCTAACTTACCAAACTACAAAAATAAGACGTAGAAGTTTCCGGCATGTTGGCTTCAGTCATATATTCCTGTGCTGCAGCATGGATAGCAAGCATTCTTGTATGAGTTTCAGATGTAGCATTGAAATTACGGAAGAATCTGAAAAATCACAAACTTGAAAGTAACGTACTTATGGATGGAAATCAAAATTTCTTGAAAGATTGAGGTGCATAATTTTATTAAATATTTTTAGTACATGACATCCACATAACCTAGATAACCAACATGCTAGAAGGGACACAATCATCATCACTGTAAGAAATATGAAGTGAATAACAGCATAATTTTAATTTAAAAAAATATTAAAGAGAGCAGAATTAATTTGAACTTCTGATATTAGTTTTTAAAATTACGTACATTACAAAATAAAGCCTTGAAAAAATCTTGCCAACTTTGAATTGAAATAGTAATCATATCTCATAAAAAATCAAAATACTCTTTCCATTCAAATATTAATGAAAATACATTTCTTTACCTGCTCTCTGCATTCTCTCGGCCATTTATTTTTTATTTGCCTCCTAGGCAATCAACTTATATTTTCAATGCAATTCCTGGACAAATTCTTTTAGTTAGCCTTATGAAAATTTAGAAATTCTATGGTTTACTTAAAGTTTTCATAATAATTAGACGCAACTTAAGAGTACACTCTTGATTAGCCTATCAACAAGACATGCTTTATAACAAACAGCTAAAGGCTGGGGATGTAACTTGCATGCCTGCATTTCTTATACTCAACAAAATACCATTTCAAACTAATTTACATTTTTCCTTGATATACAAACCAGAGCCATGTATGCAAGAGTATCCCTAGTAGCCTGGGAGTATTGAGTCAAATTTGAGCCAACCCCTGACAAATTTATAACAAGCTGGAACTTTCTGGATATATTCCAAAAAGTGTCAGAAATAACATACTAAAAAGTCCCCAAGAATTCACCTTGGGGCTTTTGAGAAATTCAAGATGGCATCCAAGATGGCCACCGGCTTGCGATTTTCTCATATTCCAGGCTGAAATCATCATAAATTTAAAAATAATGGGTCAAAACAATTACTATGGTTATTTTAAGATAAAATCAACTTATTACATATAGCTGACATGCATAATATGTTTTTTTTTTTCAGAGCTGGAAATGGACTCATGCATCAAGGATTTTGTGCAAGTTGGACTCAAAGGAAAACTCTAGTAGCTGCAAGCCTTGAGAGACAGGATGGTCTTCATGAACTTCTACAGATACAGGAGCCACTGACACTTCACACTGCCTGTAGAAAAGCCTACACCCAGGAATCATCCATCAGATCTGAGAGGAGAAAGTCTGAGAAATCAGTGGCAGTTGACGAATTTGAATCACCCACCTTGAGGTCCAGGACTCCATTGTTTGAGCTCACTACACACTGCCTTTTCTGCTCTGACATACTGATTACTAGCAGCAGACTGGAAACCAAGTGCAGAAAGTTAACAAGCAATGTAGAGACATCAGAGTTCAAGAACAATGTGTTGAAAAGGGCAACACAGAGGGGTGATGAGTGGGGGGAGGCGGTTGCCAAAAAAAAAATTGAGGCAAACATTGATTTGGTTGCTCCAGAGGTGAAATACCATCATGCCTGTGCCTAGGAATTTTTTTCTAACCCACAAAAGCTGGAACTTGTTGGCAAACCAGTTGATGTTCAAAGGAATTCAGCTTTCAATGAGCTATGTGCATATACAGATGACAATGATGAATGTCAATTTGTAATTTCTGACCTCATGGAGCACATGGAAACATTCTTGAATGGTGAGGAAGGCTATTTTCTCAAGTACTTCAAAAAGAAACTGAATGAGCATTACAAAGATGATATTATAACAAGCCTCTCTGGAAAATCCAGCACGGTCAGTTTCCATGAATCTGCTCACCAGAACTTTGCGAGAGGTTGCTGGCAGATCAAGCCGCTGACAGAGCTCGTGAAAACGAAAGAATAATTGAAATGGAAGCTTCAATTATCTGTGATGATATTCATTTGTTAGTGTATGATCCCAGTGAATACCCAACCTTGGAAGAAGCTGAAAATGGTTCCTCCATGATTCCTTAGTCTCTGAAGCTCTTCTTGCACAAGTTTTTGGACCCAAAGAGTAAAAATGCTGCTGTAGTGAGTAGGCAATGCACTGCCATAGCCCATTTTGTCATTTCTGCTTGCAGACCAAGGTCTTTCATTTCACCAGCTCTACTTGCCATAGCAGTGTACATATATCGCAAGTATGCCTCCTGCGAGCTGACAGACATCCTCAGTAGCATCAGTCTTGCAGATACTACAAGGAGGTCCAGCGATTTGAAAACAGCTTCATATCTTCTGGTGAGCCCTCCTATGGCCTCAATGGGTTCACCTAGTTTGTGTTTGATAATGCTGATTTCAATGCTGCTACACTAACTAGGCACAACACTTTCCATGCCATGGGCAGCATAGCTTGTGTAACACCACCCAGAGCAGTAGAAAAGTCTCCTGTCAAGCGTGCACTGCAACTACCCTCAGCTGAAGCAGTTGGCACTTTTGGGCAAATACCCATCAGGACATACAGCAAACATGCAGTTCCTGCTTTGCAGTCAGTTACAGTAGAGCCTCTGCAGGTCTCCAACACACAGACTGCAATCATCAGCTCCTGATTCCATTTGGATGCTTGGGTACATGTTGAACTTGACACCATGTCTGCCTTGGAGTGGCTTCATGAAAACTGTTCTGAAAAATGATGAGTTCCAAACCTCCACAACTGAGACTCTTCCATTTATTAATCTGGAACCAAGCAACCCCAGCACTATCTACACTGCACTGTGCTTTGCACAGACACCAAGTGACAAGCACAACCTCAAGATCTGCCCAGTAACATTTGATCAGCCTCTGTATCAAAAAGGCTCCTGAAATTGTTGCTGCCTCCAGATACTTGGACAAAGTGGTGGTGTGACTTGGTGGCTTCCACTTGTTGATGTTCTACCAAGGAAGCATTGGGCAGATTATGACAGAGAGCGGGTTGGAAGACCTGTGGGAACAAGTGTATGCCAAAGGTTCTGTGGTGCATATTCTCATGTTATGCCTTCTCTCAAGCAGTTCATGCCCACATTCTGACCTTGCTGGCCCTCATCTAAGTACTGCTCGACAAGTCAGACTGGGAGAGCCAGACTAACATGGAACACCTAGTCATTCTGTAAAAGTAAAGTATACCTTAGTTTTACCAGACCACTGAGCTGATTAACAGTCAGTGTGTACTAGGACACAGTGGACCAAGATGAAGATGCTGCTGAGATAGATGAAGATGAAAGTCTGCAAGAGTTTCAACAGTTTCTCACTCACCACCTAGATCAAGCTGCCAAACAGAGCAGAACGAGGAAGTTATGGGTGTGGTACATCCACCAGGTGTTGCTCAAGCTCAACTTCATCAGAGCTGAGAGGACTGGCAACTGGAAACTTCATCTTCACTATGTGCAGGAGATCCCACATTTCCATGCAGCAGGTCATCGTCCACATGCCAAGTCTGCCAGACTGCACTTGAAGCGGATGAACTCCATTGCTAGTCATGCCATCTGAGGAGTACACGTTGTTCTCTGCAAAGGGGTATTTCACCATTCGCCGAGCCAGGAGTTCTGGTCTGGCAACTTCTCTGACCAGACAATCGAGCAGTTCCTGATGAGGGTGCTGAAAACCAGTGGAGGGATGACCCATGGTAGAGGGATAACAGACAGTACCTTAACCAAATGGGTGCCTGCACTGGTTCACTGTGTTCCTTTGTGTGATGCTTTGGAGAAGTTCACTGGTGTGCACACTGCTACCTCTGAACAACACAAAGATCTTTGTTTATCCACTCAGGCTACAGACAAGAAAGACTATATGTCTTCCTCCAGTAGTTGCAGGCACATCCACCATTTGCAGGTTACCAGCCTGATCATTTAGTGTCTATTTCCACTGGTGTTGTAGTTGACATATCTGTCAACTGTGACAATGCCATGCAGATTGGTCAAGCTGCAGCATCTAAAATAACAGGAAAACAGTTCACAGAGATCACCCTACATCACAGTGACAAAGTCAAGACTATGGGAGATGAGAACAGTATCAACATAAGGGGGCAAAACCCAGAGGTAAATCCCACCCTCTTCTTCAACAGGATCACTTGTGTCCTCAAGACAAGTTCTGGCATGGAGGTCTTCGTGTCATATGAGCTGGCTCCTCAACCTCCATCCCTGTTTCATGATGGTGCCATGCAGAAACCAACTAAGAGTGCCCTAGGTACTCTCCTCAAGTCATTTGCCCCTGTACAACCCAATATTCCAGACAACTGCCAGTCTGTCATAGATGGATCTGTTGCAGTGAGTAGTCTGGCCACAGCCATCAACCTATGGGGGAGTTTGCCAGTGCTACATTGACTACATCCTGAGGCACTATGGGGCTGGCACTACTACTGTGTTTGATGGCTACAAAACTGTCTCCACCAAGGCAGCAGAGCAACTATGCAGGGCAAAGAAGTCAACATCCAGTGACATCCTATTTGACCATAACATGCAAACCACTACTACTCAGGCAGCCTTTCTGGCAAAAAAACCACAACAAAGAACATCTCATAGAGATGCTCAGTGGCTTGCTGAATCAAGCAGGCATCCAGGTGAAGCAGGCACAAGCTGCTGCAGATGCCTTGATTGTGGCAACTGCTGTCTTTGGCAGCATCGGGCAAACTGATGGTTGTTGTAGGGACTGACACTGACCTGCTGGTAATACTGGTGACTCTAGCAACCACAATCATGGACTTGTACATGTTATGCTGCAAGAACCCCACAACACTCTGCAGAGTTCATGACATTTAAGCAAGCACTGGTGACACAAGTAAATACCTGGTGGCGTTGCATGCCATAACTGGATGCGACACCGTGTCTGCTCTGTATCGACAAGGAAGTGCAAGGCATGCAATCTGCTGAATGACAATAAGGAGTATGACCTACTCAACACATTCATCAATGTGGACAATTCACATCAGCAAGTACAAGAAGCAGGTGAAAGCTTCCTCCTGGAGCTCTATGGTGCATCCAGTTGTGCATCGCTGGACAAGTTCCGCTACATCGTCTACAAGAGGGCAATCAGCAGAACATCAATTTCCTCAACCCTCCAGTTGGCAACTTTGCCTCCAACAAGTGCTGCAGCCAAGTAACACTCCTACAGAACATATCTCACTATTCAGGAATGGAGGGGATACCCTTGCAGCCAACAGCATGGGGATGGAAACTGGAGGACATCCTGACACCAGTTGACACTGACAGTCCCAATGCTCCAGACACTTGGCTCAACATGATCTCTTGTGGGTGCAGAGAAGATGGCTGTGGAGTGTCATGTGGCTGCAGGAAGATGGGGATGCACTGTTCTGCCCTGTGCACTGGTCTTACCTGCAACAATGCAGTAACAATGCCACCTTTGCTGGATGCTGTGGGAGAAACCAAAGAATCAACTCCTGTTTCTCCAGAAACTGATGATGAGGATGATGACTGAAGGAGGGCATGCATCATGTTGTGAATATGATTCAGAAGTTTTAACATTTGTATCTGTTTTGTTAATAATTGTTTTTTGTTAATGTATTTCATACAATCCATGAATATTCTAATTTTATTCTTGAAAATTGCTCACGGCTATGTATAACTGAATAAAGGTTTCATTAAATCTTTATAATATTACTGAGATTGAATTCCCTGCTCCAAAAAACATATATTTTGAGTCATTATTCACATTTTTATGGTGTTTTAAGCCTGAAATATGAGATAATCTTAAGCTGGTGGCCATCTTGAATTTCTCAAAAGCCCCAAGGTGGATTCTTGGGGACTTTTAGTATGTTTTTCCTGACAGTTTTCTGAACATTTCCTGAAATCTCAGCTTATTATGAATTTGTTCTGGTTCAAAACCTATTACTCCTGGACTACAGAGTAAGCAGGAAATGGTCACTGACGTGGTATTAGTTGGGTAAGCTGGGTGTACTAACCACTCAACACCCCACTCACCTGACATCAACCAGCACTTTTTCCTTTGGCATCAGGCACTATGCAAGGATGGTTAAGTTAGGTTTATTTTAAAAGGCTATGGTTTGTACACCTGGAAAAAGGCAAATTATTCTTAAAATCTAATAGCTGTACCTAAGAATATACAAATAGTTGTCTACAACGTGAGACTTACTCCTTAGGTTGGAAAATCATCTCTCAAAACTATTTCCATTACCATTTCCTTGGTCATGATAATGAACAGAGGGAAAAATAACCCCTGGAACCTCCTGGATGCAAAGGTTGATAGAACCTTGAGCTAGAGGAAATTTTGAGTCTGGAAACCAAATAAAACACTTTGTACAATCCCATCCTCCTCATTTGTAGGCAACCATATCATCCATCAAAATGACCAAATATATATATTAATAAAATGGGTCCAGAGAAGATCTATATACCCCTGCAGGGCCCCTTTTTACAATGGAGAGCAGAGATAATCACATCCAGAGGAAAGTTCTCAAGATTTACTCTATTGTGTACCAACCCAAATTGGGGCCCATTCCCGAAAGTACTTGGCCAGACTACTGCCTCTCAGGAGAGTTAAACGCAGACATGAGAGAGAGATGCCTGTCTTTCACTCATTCAACTTCAGCTTTACGTTGCCCCAGTACCTTAGATGGCATTGTTTCTGTCCAAGTGTACCTCTCTGGCAGCCAAAACAGGTCATAATAAAAAGGTAACCGTGGACTTGTCAGCAATACCTCTTGGGCAGAATGAAGTGAAGGTGACCTATCAAGGCCATACCCCAAAACTCATTACCTGCAAAACCAAGAAGTTTCTTGATTTTGACTGGTAACAGAAGACAATCTGCTAAAGCTGGGCTGGTTTTTCCTGCCTATACTTATTCCAGAATGAAATGAGCTCTCTGAGGGGGTTGGTTGGTCCTTTCATGTGTGTTTAATCCCCGCATATCTGCCAAATCTATAACAACAACAGAGAGATAAAACCATTTCTCCCATTACAGATATCAAATACAGTATCATCTTTTTCGTTACGCAGAATTTTAAGTCAATTACATAGGTTCACGATTGATAAAGTTTTTTT